>NC_139410.1:8535000-8547500 GCF_905368555.1 Meleagris gallopavo
CATGAGGAGGAAATCCATGGAGTGTAGTGTGGGCACTGCCAGTCCCTGGTGTACGGTATAGTACCTGAAAAGCTGCGGGGCAGAGGACTGGACGTTGCCATGACTTTGCTCAGAATTTTGCCAACCTAGCACAGGTCAGTACATGGCTGCTGGCCATGGTGGGAAGCAAAGTAGCAGGGGAGTTGTGCCCAAGATGTCAGGGTGCTGTGGGCTTTGGGTCTGATCAGTGCCCTGTCCTCACAGCGGTTGTCCCCAGGCCTGAAGGGCAATGGTGTCCAAAAGGGGAAGGCTCATCCAGGAGCTGAAGTCGGGACCTCTTGCTCCCTAAGTGAGAATCATACCCCTAGACAAACAAGCCAAGATGTTTAGCTGTTGGGTCTCCCTCACAAGTGCCATGCATTGGGGTGTTGGGGGCAGTGCAGCCTCTGGCACTGCTGGGCTCAGTTTCTGCTACCAGGCTCCAGGCACACTATGGGGGTGTCCCAGCCTCTCAGCAGAACTTTCTGGAGGATGGGGGCCACGGGTGTACTTTCAACTGCCTGGGGTAATGCCATGGGACAAGGTATGCCCAGGGCTGTGGTGCCCAGGGCTGTGGACAGGAGTGCCCCCAGGTGTGCCAGACTGAAGCTGTGATGGCCGAGGGGTGAAGGCGTTGGACTTGAAATCCAATAGGGTTTCCCTGCGCAGGTTCGAATCCTGCTCACAGCGAAGGATTTTACCCCTGGCCTGGAGATGGGAATGCCATTCTGAGACCCTGGCAAGGACAGGCTATATGTGTCTCCTCCCAGCTGTGATCGGCAGCGCTCCATGTTTGAATCCACATCAAAGCCACTGGCAGGGGTGTGTGTATGGGCAGCCCAGTGCAGGAAGGACAGAGGCCCCAGGGGCTGCCCAGTTTTACAGCCCTGCAATAGGTGGGGAAGTGGGAGGCCAAGTTTTGTTGTGCTTGGGACTGCTCTGCACTGTGCAGTGCCTGTGCCTGGTGTTTGCAAGTCTCTGTGCAGTGCAGTGCCCAGGGCAAGATTTGCTGGCACAGCACGCTGCTGGGGGAGCCCAGGTGCTCTGGCTCATTGGTCTGTGTATGATTCTTGCTTTGGGTGTCAGAGGTGCAAGCCCAACTCTTTTCCACACCTCTGCCCTGAGCAGCCCCAATGCTCACAGCTGAGAACAGACCCTGTTCTCAGGGTGCCATTGTGCAGGGATGCCATTTCCCTAACACACACTAACACCACACAGCACAGCCAGGGCCAGGCCTGGGCCACTCCTCATGCTGAGGATGGAGACAGAAGAGCAAAGCACCATGGCCCACTGAACAGCTTTGCCCAGCTCCACCACCACCACTCAAGGAATGCAAGCAAGAACCACCTTACACAGCCATAGGCAGATCACGCTCATCTTCTCAGAACAGTGCAGACACATCTCAACAAACAGGAATGATAGCCTTGGAACATTTAACTTAATAATTATTGAGTTTCAAACTTGCATCCCTGGCTGTTTTAGTCCAGGATGCTGTAAACATTCTGGACCTGGGCTGTGCTTGCACCCCTGTCTCCCCATCCCCAAGGGGAGCAACTCAGAGGTTGTGGGTGTGGGGTAGCTGAGCACAGTCTATGGTGCTGATTTAGGCTCAGGGTGCAGTGCAGTGCTGACAGAACAAACGGAGCTTCCAGCTCATCAGGATGCAAGCCATGGGTCCCTGCTTCCATGAGTGGCACCAGAAGGACCAGACTAGAATACTAGTGCCTTTTGATTTCTCTGCCTTTTCCTTTGTGACTCAGGTGTGTGGGTGACCTGTGATTACTTTGCTCTGTGAGATTTCCAGCCCTGAGGAAGAAACACAGTCCTTACTGTGGAGTTCCCCCAGGCTGGAATCACTGCCTGTCTGGTTCCCCAGGCTTTTGCAGGTCTCTGCCCCACAGCTGGTCTGTGGGCGCAGCCGTTGGTGTTTGAGGCAGTTTGCCTATCTCAGCAGCAATCTCTCCTCCCTCTTATCCCTGTCACACAACTCATCTCTCTCTCCTTAATAAAAAGAGTAGGTGCTTGCAAACAAATCCCACCATGGACTGTCACACCTGCTGGCTCCCTGTCACCACCAGGCTGACTCCAGGATATATGTCCCCAAGCACTCTGACCAGTAGTTCTTGTCTCAGCAAGGATGAGGGAAGTTACCCACTGAGAGATCCTTGCAGTTCTAGGGTTGCCCTCAGCTTGTTGTCCAGGTGCTGGGACGGAGTTTACCCTTTATGACCTGGCAATGGAACTGTCTCCTTGACCTGTCCCACTGCTGTGAGCCACCAGGACTCTGGCCTCCACATCTGGGTGTGCAGAGAAGCCATGCACGGAGGTGCTGGAATCCTGCTGTCTCAGTAACCACCAATCTGTTCATTTTTATCACCAAACCCAAGTTGCCTGGGGCTTCCACTCCTGAGTGTCTCACTGACTTATCATTTGTAGCAGTCTTCTCTTTTCCATGACAATTCTTTGTGTGTCTCCATTTGTTGCAGCCCAAGCTATGATTTCATCCTTCCTCTCCCCTTTCTCCATCCCCAGAGGAGCCAGGCACCCATCATTGCACTCAGAAAGAGCTGTGGGCTTTCCTTGTGCAGTAGATACTTGCTCTCTGCTACTATTGGCTTCCCCAAGCACAGAAATGCAGAACAAAACAAGTGAGCCCATTCACCAAGGGTGGTGGTGTAAGCTGGGATGTGCTTGTGGTAATAAACAACCTAAAGAGGAGATCAACACCCCAGTAGACATGATCTCCTGAAAGGGAGTTGCCACCATCACAGTTCCAGAACAGCATGATTTGAGCTGGAGTACTCCACCACTGTAATTTTTGCTAGTGCATTTGGGTCCACAAAAGCAAAGGATAGAAGAATGAACATGAAGGGAAGTAGGAGTCTCCAGGAAGCACCGATTGCTGAAGGAGGAGGATCCTGCGTTTTGGTGGGGAAGAGGTTTCTTCCAAGGACATGAACAAGTCAGCAAAGATGAGAGGACAGCAGAAGTCATGAAACTCTAGAGATCCAGGCATGGCCCAAAAGTCACATTTAGACTACGCTCCAGTCTTCTCTGAGCAGTGCTGCTGTTGTTGCTGCTGAAAGCCGTGAGAAAGTAATGCTGTGACCAAACCCCAGCACCCACCTGTTTCCTTCCATGTGCCTCTTTCCACTCACTGAGCTCTATTTTTCATCTCAATTTTCATATGTCGTTTCCAGTTTCTCACTGGGGCCTGTGGCTGCAATGTCTTTACAGGTACCTCTATTTTAGGGCCTAATTAGCAGGTCTGTGGGGTTCTGCTTGGGGCAAGCACTGTCTGGGGGGAATACAAAGTGGAGTGAATTCAGGACAGCTCTTGAGCTGGCAACCAAGACGGCCAGGCTCCCAGCCAGGAGTCACAGCAGCCCTGGAGACAGGTGCCAGATCCCTTGGGCTGGGGATCACTGCAGGGCCTCAGATCCTTCCTTCCCCGGCTCTGTCTGCACTGAGACATCACAATTTTCAAGTTAAATTAAGGACTTGCATGGATTTCAGTCTCCTTTGAGACACTGGCTCTTCAGAAAAGAAAAGTCTATACCATCTCACCCATGGAGTCATTGTGAAAAGCTATATCAAAATGTCATTATTCTTTTTCCCTGCTCCATCCTGTACTGTCCTATGCAGTCTGTTGGAAAGCAGATGTACCAGCCTCAGATGCCTATAACTTTCTAATGATGCTCTTGCTACTGGTTCGCTGCTTTTCCTCTTTGCAGCACTCGGGACAATTTTTCATTCCCTCTCTATGGAACAATGTCTGCAGTTGGTCTAAAAATGACTTGGAACATGGATGGGAACCCACGCCTCTTTTTTTCCCAGAGCTCTAATTGCCTAGCAAATGCCATGCAGAGTATTTCCAAATTAGGAGCACTTCTATGAAGATCTGAGCAGTAGAACCAGTTGAGCTTGGTAAGATCAACTTGCTTCCAAGCCCAGCATACCTCATTCTAAACACTCATAAGCTCTGTGTAGATTTTCACACCACCAAAATGTATAAAGACTGAAAGATTTATACAAAGTCTATGGAGGACTTAGTTGCACTATTATTCCTCATTTCATTAGCTGAAAATGTTCTGCTTGGTGTTCCATGGCATCTTACAAAGAGGCTTACTCAGTACCTACATCCACTCCCTGTAAAATAATTATTCTTCTCCATCTAATGACTTCAGTCAAAATCTGCAGGTCCTTATTTTTGGTAATAGCTCAGGGAGAAGCTCATACTGTGGCTATAGCCAGAAATAGAGATATCCTCATGAGATCTGAGGAAGTCCCCTGAAACATATGGGAAGAGAGATTTTGTATTCATTTTGAATGTATTTTTAATAGAACA
This sequence comes from Meleagris gallopavo, assembly GCF_905368555.1. Lineage (NCBI taxonomy): Eukaryota > Metazoa > Chordata > Aves > Galliformes > Phasianidae > Meleagris > Meleagris gallopavo. Next base: position 8,539,367 of record NC_139410.1, read on the forward strand.
GGTTGTTTTAAATTATTGTTTTCATGGAGATACAGATGCTTCCCACCTCTGCCATCATCAAAAGCAGAAAGGAAGACTGGAAATGATAGAAATTCTTGTTGCACAGAAATTATAGCCATTATCCAGCTCCAAGTGTTTCAGTAGCCGGTACGATAGCATTAGGTTCTTTCTCTAATGTTGTATGTGGTTTTACATTACTCTGTTCAGCAACAGAAAGCAAGGATCCAGGAGGAGTGGTCTGGCATGTGCTGATCTCTCCATTCTCTGATTATACTGCAGCTGCCCCAGGAAGCTTTAATCGTAGACTCATGGAGTCATTAAGACTGGGAAAGACCTCTAAGATCACCAAGTCCAACCATCAGCCCACCCCATCATGCCTATTGACCACATCCCTTGGTGCCACATCTCTGCAGTTCTGGAACATCTCCAGAGATGGTGACCCCACCTCCTTGGGCAAAATTGGACAAAGGGTGATCATTCAAAGAAGCATCTCCCAAGAAGGCAACTTATCTTTCTTTATCCTCCATCCAACCAAAAAATCACTGCAAAAACAGGCAAAATACCATTTTGAAGCAACAAACCTTGATGTTGCCACAGCCTTGTGGGAAAAGACAGTGAAGCTGTTGCATGTGTCCCTAAACTGATATTTGCTGTAGGGCAGCAATAAAGGTCTGCAAAAGTTTTCCTTTGGGCTGGACACAGCAAGCCACATGCTCACATCAGCACAGTGTGGCACTGAGCATCAGAAATTCCCATTTCAGACCAAAAAAACAACACCCACATATGCAGTAAGTTGCAATCAGAGCACATCACCACTTCAGAGGCAAAAAGAACATCAGAAGACTCAGGCTATGATGTAGCATGTCTTTAATAAGAAAAAGAAATAGAATAAACCAGTTGAGAGTATGAGAAGTGTATTTCTAATGCTCACTAAAGGAACAGACAAACACTATTTAATGACCCCTACGAAGTGTTCCTCTGCCCCTGCTGCCTCTGCAGCTCTTGGCAACCATCTTCTGTCTGCAGCCAGCTATAAGCTAATAGTAAATGCTGAGTAACATCACAGGGTGTTACACTTACATGGAAGCATACAGTAAGGCATAGCTAGAGAAAGGTATACAGAGGCGCAATCTTGAATGAAAAGTACCCAAGGATCCCTTCCTGCTGGAAGAGTTGCAGGTGCCCCTTACAGCTTGGAAACACGCGGGCACTTCCTTAGTCCTCTTCCCCAGTCTTGTTCCCGTGCTTCGTTTTTCCTTCCTTGCTGGCCAGTGGGATGAGTTGGCCGATGGGGACACCCTACAGCCCACCCCCAAGGCACAGCAAGGCCCCTTTCCCCAGCCCCCGTGTGCCACCGGAGGCCACTGGCACCCCACAGCACCGGAGGTAGCTCCCAACTGCTGCCGATGCTGTGGACCCCACTGTGGTGCTCTGTGGGTAGGAGCTGAGGATGGGCCCAGGCAAGGTCACCACCACGGTGGGGGGCTGGATGATGGTGGTGGAGTCCCAGCAGCGCCGGTAGCAGGGCTCGTTGCAGCTGGTGGCCAGTGGCCTGGGGCTGCAGGAGGCAGGCAGGCACAGGTCGTAGCAGGACATCGTGCAGCGAGAACAGGCACCTGGAAGGCAGAGGAGGGCATAAGCGCAGGGCAGATGCTGTCCTTTCCCTGCGGAGCTCTAACTTGGTGGCTCTGGCAGCTAGAGGTAGGGATAATTTGATTTCATTTGAATGACCTGCCCCGGGAGGCAGAGCTGGAGAGGTAACAGCAATCCTTCAGCAAGCAGAGTGCTCACTGGAATGCTTCCTGCTGCTGGTAAAAAACACTTAAATCAACACAACACGAGTGAGCTAGATTTAGCACAGGCTAAAATTAAAGGGATCTCTGCTGCCCTCCCGTCAACAGGGGGGCACTGATCTCTGTAACCAGGGAATGTGCTATTCTTTTTGCTCTTTATATTCTTTTTTAGCAGAAAAACCCATGCAGAACATGCCTGGCTATGTGGCTACAGATCCCTGTGGCACGTACCCAGTTCACCTTGCATTCCTCATCCCCTTGCACCCTCATGTTATGGCAGGAAGAATCCCTTCCCCGAGGCCTCTGCAGGTGGGAGGCAGACAACAAACCTCGACCCCTCTCCAAGGACTGGGCAACACACATCAGTGCCGACAGCAGCTCGGTCAGAGGAAGGAACAGAGCATCTCAACTTACCTGGGCAGCAGAGGATGCAGCAGCTGGGAAGCGGGTGGCAGGGCCCAGCAGCACCTGGTGTTATATAGGGTGCCCCGACCCCCAGGGGAGCTGGCGCATTCCTTCCACATGAAACTTCCCAGTAACCAGCAGTTTTCTCCTGGAAAGCTCCCCCACCTGATTACAAAGTTTCATCTTTCATCTGTCATGTTTTGCTTCCATTTAGTACTGAGTAAGATTGAAATGATTCCAGTTACAGGCAGTAATTATTTTACCTCCCAGGGCCAAAGTACATTTTAGGTTGGATGCTATGAGGAGAGTGCTTCAGCAGAATTTAGGGCAGGTGCATCCCCAGCACATCTCCCCTTCCTACCCACCTTCTTCTGAGCACAACCGTAAATCAGTGGGGAATTCAGCTCCCAAGTTCACCTGAGGTAAGCTCATAAATTTGGGGCTTTAAGCCCCAATTAGGAGAAATACATCTGTGCACAAGTTCAGTACAAACAGCCAGGATCCTGCACTGCCTCGGTGTCACGGGATCCTGTTGGTGACTGGAAGATGGGGGATGCTGCAGAGGTGAGGGATGGTGAGGGAGATGATCCAATGCGTGGTGCTGCAGTTCTGCAGCCCTCATTCTTCCCCAGCTATCTGGGTAGCATAGACATAGGCACGGCTCAGTGCAAGCCCAGTGTAGCTGAGCTAATCTGGCGTGACCAAGTGTTTATGCATTTGGATCCAGTTTATGTGTTTGGATCCACATGGACTATTTTGTATTTTGATATTCCTCAGGTGTGAGGCATGTATTCAGTTTGGAAAGTTGAGCAGATTTTAAAAGTAAACAAATCAAAGACACAGAAGGGCGTTAAAAAGACTCTGGAGTTCATCCCTAAAGGTGACACTGACTGTAAGCAGCGAACTTTGCTCAGTGAGCTGATTGCAGAGGCCAAGAGACTTTCCAACCTAATCTTGGGACATGCTAGGAGCACTGAGTCAGAAGTTCACGGCTATTCTTTCCTGTGATGGAGAGAAACTGCCAAGACATTCTAATGATAGGTGTGACTCCGGATTGCTCTGCTGAACCCTGCTAACTTGCTAGAGAGACAGGGAGTCACAGAAGTCCCAACCTGCATTTAAGCATGAATCAGCTACATGCTGGGGAGAAGGAATCGCTGACGTTGTACCAAGCAGGGGAATGAGCCATCAGGCTCCGGGGGAAGCTGGAAGAAGGCTTCTCATTCACTCCAGCAGAGCCCATGTGGAGGCATAAACACCTTCTGCCCCAAAATAAATTATGGCAGTATTGGGCCACAAGCATGTGTGTAGCCAGGGGGATTTCAGCATCACTGTTACAGATGTGCCTTGTAGGGGTTTTCAGAGTCACTTTAGTTATTGGAGTGAGTAGGCTGCTCACATTGGATCATCATGTTCCAGCACAACATCGGTGCATGCAGTGATGTTTGCAGTTCAAGCAGAGGGGTATTTTAAGAAGGCATCTGAGTGTGAACAGATCACTGCACTGACTAAAGTCCTCTGCTTGGAGAAGGGAAAGGGCAAAACAATGGTCAGGAAGTCAAAATAATCAGTTTTTTGCAATGAGAGAGATTAAAACAAAAGAAAATCCATAGGGAAAAGACCTCTTCCTAGGGGTGAGGGTGTCTAGAAGAAAAAACAGGACTGGTTTCACTAACCCCTATTCTTTTCAGAAAATGAGCTCTTTCTGCTAGAGACATGACTTTCTCTGGAGAAACCACAAAACCAAGGAAATATTGTGAAATCAAACACATCAAGCCCATTTTCTTAACTTTTGCAATGGATCTGGGATGTGCACCCATTTCAGTCCTGTGTAGTTTTGTTCCCAGGCTTCTTGACTATCTCAACTAACAGATGGAAATCATAGAATCATGGAGTCATTCAGGTTGGAAAAGACCTCTAAGATCCCCTCCCCCCCCACCATGCCCTCAGTGCTACATGCCCAGAGTTCTGAAACACCTCTAGGGACAGTGATCCTACCACTCCCTGCAGCTGTGCCACTGCATCACCACTCTTTCCGAGAAGAAATTTTTACTGATATCCAGCCTGAAATGCTGAGGATGGTTTTATTCACACATTAAAAAAAAACTTCCCATGGCAATTGCTGGAGTTCACAGAAGTTCCCTACAGAGCTGGTGGATAGGGACCTGTGCTTGGCTTTGGCCAGGGAGTGCCAGCCTCTGCCATCCCACCACAGGCTGCCGTGGGAACCCTGTGGAGCGGTGAGGACACAGGCCTCTGCACAAGAACACATGCAAGGACTTTAGAGGAGCCCTGGGAGCATAGCCCGCCCAAAGCCTTGGGGCTGCAGGAGATCCAGTTTCACAGACTCTGTAATTGCTGGGTCCCCAGGTGAACTGGGGCTCTGTGGCATCACCGTGGCTGGCACATTTCTGCAGAAGGCCTCATCACCGAATGCAAGGGCAGGGGAAGCTGTGCTTCTCCTGGGCTGCCATTCCTGCCATTTCCCTGGGAAGCTTCCCACACCCCCCTGCAGGTGCCTGGCTGTCACTGCTGGGACGTTCCCTCTATCGCAGCACTGGCAAGTGGAACCGCTTGGAGGTGGCGACTACCACCTGCCCCTGTTCCTGGGGCAGGCCGCTCCCTGATGGCTCCAACGCATCTCACCAGGCTCAGGGAGGAAATGTGGCCCCAGGGAGAGCCCAAAAGCTGGTGCAGGGCAGGCATCCCCACCCGCAGCATTGTTTTGCCACATTCTCATCAACAGAAAGAGGCAGACAGAAGCAGCTACAGGGCTGGTACAACGTGTTTCCTTGGCTGCAGTGAAGCACTGATGCACTGGTTGCCAGGTTGCCAGGGAGAAGAGGTGAGGATTTGCAGGTGGAGTGGGGCTGGATGGCACAGTCACCTGCAGTTGCCCCAGGGAGGGCTACCAAAATGTGGCCTGAAGACAGAGCTCTTGCCATGGCTGCCAGGGGCTGGCCCAAAAGCCCCCTGTAAGGGCCCTTATGGAATCTACAGAACCGACGAGGGTGGGATTCGAACCCACGTATGAAGAGCACAATGGATTAGCAGTCCATCACCTTTACCACTCAGCCACCTCGTCCTGTGCTGTCATGCAATTTGGGGAATTTTTTTTCATTTTTGGTAAAGCTGCCAGCCCATCACTTTTTCCTCAGCTCTCTTCCAAGAGAGCTGGACTGTGGGACTGAGCTGTGTTCCTGCCCTTCCCAGAGTGGGCAGCAACAGCATGGCAAGAAGTCTGTGGTTCTTTTGTCCCTCTCCTCTCGGTCCCAGTTCAAAGAGTGATAAAGAGTAGGGTGGGCAGAACTGCTACAGTTATTTTTGCCAAAAATAAGGCTTTATGATGTGTTGTTTTTTTTTCTTTTTTCTTTTCTTATAGTTGTAAGTTTCCACAATCTATTGCCTTTCTCCCATCCTGGGCTACAATCAGACGGATTTTCTTGTGTGATTCTGTACCATTTATGCTTGTAAATCGAAGCGGAAGATGGCAGGGGAAACCTGGTCTGCACAATGTACCTCTTAATTTCCCAAATATTCTGGATTTTGAGATAGTTTTTGTACCAACTCTTCAATTTAAGCTTCCCAGGAATATGGAACAGAAGGAAATCATCCTTCTTCCCATGTGCAGGGCAGGGTCACCAGAGAGCTGAGAGACTCTCTCCCCAGTGTCCTGTGCTTGCCCAGCCACTGGCTATAGAGCATCCCAGCCTGGGGCAGAGTCCCCAACCAGGGGCTAGGAAGAAAATCAGCCCTCAGAACAGGCACCACTGGGGGTCAAACCCAGAATCTCCTGTTTACTAGAGAGGCACTTCAATCTGGTGCCCACTTGCCCATGATGCTGGTCCCCTGATCCCAAGGGCAGCCCCAGAACACCCTGTGCTTATGCACCCTGAGCCCCGGACCCCTACCCCAGTGTGGTGTGCCTCAGCCAAGGGGGAAAGCAGCTGGCAAGCAGGTTCCTGGTGCTGCATTGTTCACACCTGCCAAACTTATCTCAAGTCACATGGGAGAAAGGCAGCCAAGCACTGCTCTGGGCATCCAGGAGGAAGGCTGAAATACTCAGGATGAAGCAAGGCACCATACCATTCAGCCAGAAAAAGTGTTTGGGAGGAAGAAATCCCCCCAGGGCTGGTGGCTCCTGCCTGGACTTACACTGGATGGTGATCCTACCAGCATTGGAGCCCACAGGAAAACTGGAAATAAATATCCTCAATGTTTCCTTCAGGATAAATGAGGACAAGAAAAGGGCAGCAGCTTGTACTAGATCTAGTAGTGAAAATAGGGATGGGGAATCAGTCCAAATTTTAATGGGGCACAGGGAGATTGATAGAAACTGCTCCATATGGAGGCTCGTTGGTCTAGGGGTATGATTCTCGCTTTGGGTGTGAGAGGTCCCGGGTTCAAATCCCGGACGAGCCCTCCTTTTGGGCACCCCCCTGCCCCACACAGTACCTATTGGGCACAGTCCTCCTGCAGACGAGGGCCACCCCACTGCCTGCTGCTGCTTGATTCGGGGCCGGGCCTGGGAGGGCCTCCTCCATCAGCAACAGCGGAGGAGGTTGGAATGGTTTCCCAGAGGATGTGATTTTGGGTAGGGCCCATGGGGCGGAATGGGGGATTTGTGAACAGGGGCAGCAAAATTAGGTGAGAAGTGAGGAGACTTCCTGCAAAGCTCAGCAACCCCATTCCCCCCCCCCCTACTCTCCCCCAATACCATCCTGTGTGTTTCTTTTTCAGGATGGTGGGTGCAGGGATGATGGCCGTGTTGGGGAGCAGCCAGCATGAGGGAAGTGGTGTAGCATCCCCGTGCTGTCCCCCCTCCACAGGGTCTGCTCCAGATGTGAGCGTGGTGTGGGATCAGGGCAGGAATGTTGAAAAGAGAAGGGCTCGTCCGGGAGTTGAACCCGGGACCTCTCGCACCCGAAGCGAGAATCATACCCCTAGACCAACGAGCCCCACTGCAAAGCTGTGGTGGAGCCTCACCTCTTGTGCTTCACAGGTGTTTGTCTTTGCTAGTGCAAACAGAGATGTCTTCTGGCTCTTTCACTGCAGTAGAGGGGCCAGGAGCAGCCCAAGGCAAGCCGTGTTCTTAAGCAGCTCCAGGCTGTTGTGAGCTGAGAGACTGGAGTGTCTTGGAGAGGAAAAGGGTGGAGATGCTGAAGGTGGAACTGCATGCAAAGCAGGCACTCTGCTAAGCACAACCCCCACAGAATGGGCTGTGGGGTGTTGCAGCTGCCCCACAGGGATGGCTGTGCTGTGAGCATAGGGCAGGGTTGCTGTGATGGCCGAGAGGTGAAGGCGTTGGACTCGAAATCCAATAGGGTTTCCCTGCGCAGGTTCGAATCCTGCTCACAGCGATGGATTTTACCCCCGGCCTGGAGATGGGAATTGTGGAATAATAGGAGGGTTTGGGTTAGAGGGGTCCTTATGACACCAAAGCAAGAACCATTCACCTAGACCAATGAGTCAGGGTGCTGACCCCTTGCAACGTCCAATCCTCTGCCCCGCAGCTTTTCAGGTACTATACCGTACACCAGGGACTGGCAGTGCCCACACTACACTCCATGGATTTCCTCCTCATGAGCTTCTCTCCACCCATCACTGTGCTCACCACCACTACTGCCCACCAGAGGGCCCTTTTTCCTCAGAGCACCCATTTTCCCCTCTTACCTGGATTTCACAGAGTTCCTCTGCGCTCCCTTCAAATCGTTGTCATTGGAGGGACTTCTGGAGGCCATCTTGTCCCTGTCCCTGCACAAGCATAGACACCCACAGCAGCTGGCCCAGGACTGTATCCAGACACCTTTTGAAGGTCTCCAAGGACAGAAATGGCACAGCCACTCTGGGCAACAAGTTGCAGTGCACAGTAAAGACATATTTCTTTTCCATACATCAACTGCTTGTCTAGGAAGATCTGATCATAGAATCACAGT
>NC_139410.1:8552500-8617500 GCF_905368555.1 Meleagris gallopavo
TAAGTTGCTGTGAAATCACTACATTGTATCTATATTATATCAATAAATACATCTCTCCTCTCTCTCACCAGTACAGCGTAGTTGTTGCCATCTGTGGCAGCAGGGCTGGCTGCCACTGGCATCCTTGTCCTCCGGGGTGCTCTGCTGACTCAGCTCAGCCAGCTGTAGCCCAGCACCCCTTTTCTGCAGGGCAGCTTTCCAGGCGCTCTTCTCCAAGCCTGTGCTGCTGCATGAGGCTGTTATCACCCAAGTGCAGTGCCCAGCACTTACCTTGTTGAACATCTTCAAGCGAACTCAGCCCTTTGATGGAGCCTACTCAGATCCCTCTGCAAAGCCTTCCTGCTCTCAAGTGGATCACCTCTCTTGGTATCATCTGCAAACTTACTGAGGCTGCACTCCATCCCATCATCCAAATCACTGATAAAAATGTTAAACAAAACTGGCCCCAGTACTGAGATCTGGGAAATGTCCCAGGTGAACAGCTGTCAACTGGGTTGAACTCCATTTATTGGGGTTCTTTGATCACGGCCATGCAGCCAGTTCCTCACTCAGTGCCCAGTACACATGTCCAAGACATGATTGGCCTGTGTCTCCAAGTGAGTGCTGTGAGAAACAGTATCGAGCCCTTCCCTAAAATCTGAGAATCATAGAATATCTTGAATATTAATCAGATTTCATGAGTTTCTCTTCCCCAGAGTGCTTTATCTCACCATACTCTAAGAAGCAGATCACTGATGAGCTAGATGCCTGCTCTCCTGGAGTCCAGGCATGCATGCTTGCTACTCAGCCTCCTGACTGTCCGCAAGATCATGGACTCCATGGCCTATTTTCACTGTGCCAAAAATGACTTTGGCTGGTTTTGTTCACTTAGAGCAGAATGATGGCATTTAAACATAGGGTGTGGGAGATGAATCCAGGACCTCTCTTACCCTAAGTGAGAACCATGTCCCCAGTCCAAAGAGTTGCAGTGTGCAGTTGCCTGGCTCCTACAACCCATGACATTTGTTCTTGTTCTTGGGCAGCACTTCCACTGGCACCGCTGGGCTCAGGCCTAGCAGCCAGTGGCAAGTGCAGATAAGATGTAGGGCGTAGGACTGTGTGGGGTTACACCAGACATTCCCTGCCAGAATGGGGACCTTGGGGTAACTGGGGCTGCCTGGGAATGCCCACAAAGACAGATACGCTAGATGTGTGAGCAAAGAGTTCCCCCTAAAGTGGTATCAGCTGGGGCTGCTATGGATGATGGGCACTGGACACAACATGAAGTAGGGTTTCCCTGCACAGGTTTGAATTCAGCTCACAATGATGGATAATATCCCTGGTCTATGGCTGGGGGGAATATGTTGCCGACTGAACCCACCTGTTGTTGACGCCCTGCCCACACATCTCCCATTCTGCCCTATGGGCCTTCCTCTTTTCTTCCTCCTTGGGACATCCCTCAAGGCCAAGTTCTTTTATTCATCTGGGTTTCTCTGCACTGCCTGTCACAGAGACACCAAATTGTTGATAGTGGAGGGATTTCTGGAGGCCATCTGGACACAGTGCCACTCAGACCCTGCAAGTAGCAGGGGGGTTGAAACTAGATGATGATTATGATCCTTTTCAACCCAGGCCATTCTATGATTCTATGAAATCTGGGAATAAAACTCGCCTAACTGAATGACAGGTTAGAAAGCTGACATTGCTTTTTTGCAGCACTGGCTGCACAGGGGATCATTCCTCCCAGCATGCACCCCCACTACTGAAAGCACACCGATTTTATGCATTTTAACATGTGAATATTCATGTAATTTCTACAAAGTGCCTGCCTAGAAGCGCTATACGTATTAAAATCTGGCACTACTCGTGTTCTGTGTTAATATGGGCTTCTGGTAAGGAGTTTGTTGCTTGTCTCCAGGCAAAAGAATGCTTGATACAAAAGCCAGGTCCCATATGTGGTCAGAAACCTTTTTATAAAAAAAAAAAAGGCTGTTGACTAAGTTTTTAATTAGCACTTTGACCTTGCTAGAGCACCTATGATCAACCCTAGAGGGGTACAGTATACCTCCTACTCAAAGCTGGTGGAATGCTGAGTCTGTGCTTTTTAGGGTGTCCTTCTTATGTAGAAGCAAAAGTTTTCCCAAGATAACAGTTCTGCTGAGGTGTTTCAGTTGCTGAAAGCCCGAAATTTCTTGACAGGTATCACCACTCAAGCACAGACACCCACTGCAGCTGGCCCAGGATTGTATCCAGAGCTTCTGAAGGTCTCCAAGGCACAGACACTCTAGGTAACACCTTGCAGTGCTCCATCATATGCACAGTGAAGATGCTTTCCACCTCTCCTGTCCACACAGCAGCAGCTTGCCTAGGGCCATCTTCTACGGGACAGTAGCAAAGGCCTTGCTGAAGTCCACAAAAAGCACACGCACTTTTCTTACAACTTAGAATCATAAAATCATCGAATCGACTAATCAACAAGATTGGAATAGGCCTCTGAGTTCGTCAATTCCAACTGTCAACCCATCCCACTACGCCGTTATCCCTCAGCGCCACATCTCCATGCTCTGGGACGCCTCCATGGATGGCAGCAGCGCCGCTCCCTGGGCAGCCTGCTCCAATGCATCAGGAGAGCTGGGAGGGCACGGCTCGTTGGTCTAGGGATATGATTCTCGGTTAGGGTGCGAGAGGTCCCGGGCTCAAATCCCGGACGAGCCCTGCTTTTTGGATGGCACAGATCGTGCTCCTCCTTCACTGGACCACGCACTGTTTAAAAGCCAAAGCAGTTGCAGTGCTGGGATCATGCCTCTGCATAGGTAATGGCGGCAGCAGCCCCTGCGCAGCACTTTGCATATCCAGGCAGGACTTGAGATGCTTGTCCTGTCCTGTCTGCCCAGAGCCTGGGTGGGTCTCTCCAGGGCTTTCTCACTGAGCTACACACCCTGCTGATGGGCGTAGAAGGGATCTTTGGGAAGCTCTCCTCACACCCCCATCTTGCCTGCTCCTCCCTCTTCTCTGCCCAAATGTTTTCCCCAGACAGACACTCTCAGATCCTGTTTTGCCACCCCTGTTGCTGCCATAGTAATGGTTCCCTGACGCCATGGATGTGCCACCCCAAAATTGCCAGCTCTCCCCTTAGCACCCAGCACTGTCCTCCTAGCTGCAGTCCTCACCATGAGCTGGGTGTTGTGTGAGTGCCTAAAATGGAAGGGTTTGTCCAGGAGTTGAACCCAGGACCTCTCAACACCCTCACTGAAAAGTGAGAATCACACTGCTAGACCAGGTACAGTTTATGGGACTGTGATGGGGCAACAGGAAGTGGAGAGGCTCCATTGAGTGCTCTGGTTGTCAGAAATAGGCACATCCCTCTTGTTCTGCAGCCTGTGCAGACATGGCCACAAGCTGTAGCAGCTCTATCTCCAAAGTCTACAGGGACAATAGGACCATGAGGCTGGGAATGGGAATTCAGTCATACAAAGGATTACAGCTCAGTGGCAGAGTGCTGGCTTTGCATTAAAGAGGCCTTGGGTTTGAGCCTCAGTATCTCCAGTTGTTCTTGTTGTTGTTGTTTTTTGCCCCTCCTGTGAAAACCTCCTCATAGGAGCTGCAGTATTAGAATCACACTTCTCCCACTGAGGCACAGCCAAAGGAGTTTTGTGCTATGCACCATGGCCCCATATGGAGCCGTATAATGGGGACATGTTTGGTGCTGGTATCACCCAGATGTGCCATCCACATGACCCTCTGAAACCCCTTACGCACTGAGCAGTGCTGTGGGCCTGCGCTGTGTCTCTTTTGCCCCTGTGACACATTGCTACCAACAGTGGTGAGTGTCATTCCAGCAGACCAGACATTTCCAGCTTTAGTGTCAGGCAGTGGGGCCCCATCCCATCCCTGTCCATCCCTGCCAGTTTGTGGATGCCCAAAACAAAAGCTTGTGCCCCTGGTCCCCAGCCACCCAGCAGCATCAGCCAAAATCCATCGCTGTGAGCAGGATTCGAACCTGCGCAGGGAAACCCTATTGGATTTCAAGTCCAACGCCTTCACCCCTCGGCCATCACAGCCCGATGTATTTTTGTTTTGCTACCTACAAGTTTCCTGTTCTGGGGGTCTGGCTGCAGAAAGGGAAGCCCCTACAGTCATCATGGAGAGACTCATGTTCCCAGCAGTCCCAGAGACACAACCCCCAGTGCTCACACTCACCTCTCCCCCATCATCACGTCACAGGGTTGCAAAAGGAAATGGTGGGGGGATATTTCACACCTGAAGCAAGAATCATATCCTGAGATCAACAAGCCAGGGCATACAGATGCCTGGGCCCCCTTACCTTACTTCCTGTTAGCCACCAAAGTGCTGTGGGCAGCGCTACCTTTTGTTCTCAGTGCTGGTTTCCAGAAGGACCATGCTGATTGCCCTAAGGAATGGAGCAGGTTACACGAGAGACCTTCACCCTTCTTGTTTTTGAGTGCAAGAGGTCCCAGGTTGAACTCCTGGAGTTGGTCCCTCCTTTTGGGTACCACTGCCCTGCTCTGGCTGCCAGCATGAAGCTCCTCATGGGCCCAGCTCCAAATGTTATCCCCCAGTGAGGCCCCACTTCTGCTTGAAGTGACACACAGGATGGGTCCAATGATCTCAACCCCATACTTTGGCTCCTGGTCCTGCTGGTGACCCTGGTGGCAGGAGGATGGAGACAGGAGCTTGGCAGGGACATGGGGACCTTGGGAGCACCCCATTAGACAAGGAGCATGTGGGCACCATGGCTTAGCTGGTTAAAGCGCCTGTCTAGTAAACAGGAGATCCTGGGTTCAACTCCCAGTGGTGCCTGGCCTGGGGGCTGCTTTTCTTCCTAGGCCCTGAGTTTGGGCATGTGGGCTGGGGTCTTTGCCCTCACCAGAGGCACTTCATTGCTACCTGTGTCCCCCTACTCTTCTGCCTTGCTGCTCCCACCACGCACCCCTTCCCAATGACAAAGCAGTCCTGTGCAGTCTGAGTGTGTGTTTTTACTCCAAAGCTCATTTCAGTGGGAGATAGAGAGTGTCATGGAGACACCAGGGCATATCAATAAGTCTGGGCAGAGGTAGAAAGGGAGTTGCACTGCAGTTCACGGGTTTCACTGGCAGCAGAAGAAATGCCAATCACTCAGAGCCATGTCATTCCTTGCCAGCACTGCACAGACTCCTGCTGTTTCTGGGTGCCACACACTTTCCTAAGGCACCAGGAGCTCCAGCTGCCCCACTGGCCCCAACAGAGCACAGTTCCTCTAGCACCTGCCTGTTGGAGCAGGCGAAGCATGTGCTGGTGGCAGCCATTTCATCATGCAGCAGCCTATGCTGGTGCACCCGGACCTGCAGTGCAAAGCCCTCCTGATGTCTCTGTCCAGATGCACTACTTAGAAAGACATAGAGCGCTGTCAGCACGGGCCAGAGCTGCAGAAGGATGCAGCCCTATGGTGCTGGGGCACTGTGGAGATGGTTGTCCAGCCATGGGGATGGATAGAGCCATCTGGTGCTCTGGGACTCGGCTGTGTGGCCGCTGTAGAGGTCCTCCCCATGGAAACAGTGCAGTGAACCCTGTTCAGCACCGTGTGGTCCTTCCTCAGCCCTTGGGGCAGCTCCACCCATGAGGAAGAGAGTTGGGTTTGGGTGCCAGTGGGGATCCCAGGCTAGCTGCCACGCAGAAGGCTGAACCTGGAAGCTGCTGGTGTCAGTGTGCCCCAGTGCCTGGCACGGCTGCACTGCCCCAAGCTGTCCTGCTGGGCTCCTACACCTGCCCGTGTGGTGAGAATAGTAGGAGGGACCTGCAGAATCTGTTACCTTTCCGGGGAGCCCAGGCCCACGGATACCTGGGATTAGCCCAGGTGAGGTGAGAGGTGAATTCTGGTGCCAAGGGCTCGGCTTGGGGCTGCTCGGGCACCACGGGGCCTGGCACCATCCTGCCTGGCTCCAGGCTACTGCTGTGTGCAATGGGAGCTGCCGTTTGCTCTTCCTTAAACCTCCGTGCAGCCCGTGCCTCTTCTGCAGGAGCTGAGTAAGGCTGGGCTCAGTGACGCAGATGACACCAAGCTGCGGTGACGCGCCGTCTCCAGTCTTCCCAGCTGCGACGGCAAAAGCGACGATGAGGGTGGGATTCGAACCCACGCGTGCAAAGCACAATGGATTAGCAGTCCATCGCCTTAACCACTCGGCCACCTCATCCCGTCCCGCGCCGCCCGCCCCGCCCCGCCCCCTCCCCACCACCCGCCCTGAACACCGCCCGCCCGTCCACGCCGGGCTGTGGGAGGCCTCGAGAAGAGTGTGCGCAAGTTAGCCCTCTTAGCGCAGTTGGCAGCGCGTCAGTCTCATAATCTGAAGGTCCTGAGTTCGAGCCTCAGAGAGGGCATTATTTTAGCTCCCGTGCCGGGGATGCGCCATCCCGCGTGAGGTGTGCCCTTTTGCAGCTGCGCGTGACCAGCGGCGGGGCGGCCCCGTGCGGAGCTCGGTGTTGGCCTTGAACAGGACCGACTCCCCACTGGCCCCCGCATGCAGAGCCCGGTGGGGTGGCAGGAGTGGAGGTGTGAAGTGCAACAAAACAAACAAACAAAAACAAACAAAACGGCCTTCTAAACTATAAAAAAAACGCGGTGCCCTCTCTGAGGCTCGAACTCAGGACCTTCAGATTATGAGACTGACGCGCTGCCGGCTGCGCTAAGAGGGCCGCGAAACCAGCCCTCTCCTCGGGCCCTGCAGCGCACCGCCGTGCGCCCGGGCAGAACAGTGCCCCCCGCTGGCGGTGGACGGGGCGAGCGGGAGGGGTGGAGGGCGCGGGGAGGGGCTGGGGTAAAACGGAGCAGGGCAGGACGAGGTGGCCGAGTGGTTAAGGCGATGGACTGCTAATCCATTGTGCTTTGCACGCGTGGGTTCGAATCCCACCTTCGTCGCCACTTTTGCCACCGCCCCGGCTAAGTGCAGGTGGGCTGCCTTCTCATCCAGGACAGCAGAGCTACACCAGCAAACCCCAAAGGAGCTTGTCTCCAGCCTCTTGACGCTCCCCCTCCAGATATTTAGAAGCGTTAGGAAGATCCTCTCGGTATTTTCTTCTCCAGGCTGGACAGCCCCAGCTCCCACAGCCTGACCTCATCCAGGAGGTGCTCCAGGCCCCAACCATCTTTGTGGCCCACCGCTGGATTCTCTCCAGCTGTTCCTTGTCTGTCTTGAACTGAACCCAGCCCAGAACTGGATACAGTATTCTAAATGTAGCCTCACCAGGGCATAGAGGAGGATCACCTCCCTCAACCTGCTGCCACACTCTTTGTAAAGCACTCGGTTAGCACTAGATTAAAATAATGTCTTAGTTGTGGACAGACCTTTTGATTAACAACACAGGAACAGATGAATTCCACCAACAAAAATATTTATTAGATACAAAAAAAAAAAAACACTTACATGAAACAACGAAGACGGTGTGAAACAGCCATTGTAGCAGTTGAATTCTGGCTTAACAGAGTCCCCAGGAGCAGCAGGCACAGAGCACAGCACGGCTGCTCTGTAACACAGGAGACTGATGCATGGTCACAAAGCTCAGCTCAACAGAATGCTGAGTATGAACAGCTCAAAGCACAAGTGCTTCAGTTTAAGTCGCTATTGCTAGTCCATGTTTACGAGGAAACAATACAAAAACAAATATATTTAAAATTAATTTTGGAAGGCAGGTGACAGATTTGAACTGAATTTCAAACGAAATTAGAAGCAAATCTGGCCAATGATCTCTGACTGGCTGACAAATGTTTACTGCCCAAGCAGCAATAACTGTATTTCACCAAGCAGGACTGTCCAAGAAACATCTGCTGCTGTTTTAACTAAGAAAAAAAAAAAAAAAAAAAAAAAAAAGAGAAAGGCTATTTGTTCATGGCTGCAGTACTCCAGGACTACATCTTCTCACTACTTACAAATAACCAATATTAAATTTAAAACAAGAGGTCTTCAATTTTCAAAGCCACAGCTTTATAGAAACTGGAGAGTGTAGGTAGTTTGCTCTGCCAAAAAAAAAAAAAAAAAAAAGGAAAATCTTTCTTCCACAGCTGTTCACTGAAGAAAATATCCTGCTTTTCCAGCATGACAATTACTTTGTAGATTAACAGGTTTGTTTTACTGCTGTATGTATTCAACATAACAAAACTTGGGACCAGCAGCCCAAAAATCCGTCCGAATTTGCATAGAGCACTTAAATAAACAAAATACAGCAAAGTGTTGTAACTACTTGATAATGAGTATTGTTGACACTTCTGAACACAAAAAAAAAAAAAACAAAAAAACAACAAAACAACATATCAAACCAAGGTGCTGCTGCAAGGTAGCCTTTGCATCAAGAAGCAGGGAGCTGGGGCTGTATCCTGAGGTCCGTGTCTGTGGAGACCAATCATTCTAAGGCTTCCAAGGGTCCTTGCCATCTGAATGTTTTCTCCTGGTGAAATTATATTTACACACATGCTGCCCACAGAACGATTCTCTAACTCCTCCCAGTAGCAGTATCCTTACCTGCATTTCTATTTCTATAGAAATTGACTTCCAATTGTAACAAAAAAAACTGGCTCTGCAACAGCATTCTTCAGCATGGTAAAAAATTTCAGAGGCAGGGGAAATAAAACTGGGTGCAAGGAGAGCATCAGCAGAACTCTGCACAAACCAGGGCAGTCAACATGAGAGTTGGTAGGAAGAAAAGCTATAGCACATCAATTTTAAGGCCTCCTAAAGCAGCACTCAACTAGTTTCCACATCCATGAAACAGGACAGCTTCAAAGGAGTTCCCAGGCCAGCCAAGTCTCAGCAGAGAGCCAAAGGGACACAGTGCGCTTCAGCACATCATCTCTGCAAGGCAGCCACACAAGAGCTGCCCAGAACCAGCATCTGGTCTCTTGATGTGCTTTAGTTCTGATCAAATATCCACCATGTCCATCAGGGCAGAGAGGTGAAGCTCAGAAGCAACTTCACCCTCCCTGTCAGCTCTGAGAAGCCTTTGCAAATGCTTCAGTCTGTCTGACAGCGCAGGGCTTCGGTCATCTATTGACAGCTCAAATCGTGCTTCACTCCCATCCTGGTCAGAAGGAAAAGAGAGATGAGACTGAGTAAGAAGCATTATCTAGCATTAACATGGGACCTCTCCGTTCACTGACCTCCCACTTTTCAGAACAACAAAGGAGGTCACCCCCAACTCCCCAAGGAGATATGGTTAAAATAGCATGTTCTGCTATTTCTGGAGCCAGCATTCCTGGGTCCATCCCAAAGCCAAAGGTGTACCCTCAGCCACAACTACAACTCCCTGTGTGCAACACTACAAGGGATACTATTATGACTGCCAGCGGCAGACAACAGTTCATCACATATGCTAACAGCATTTCTGATCTACAGAAAGTATGTGCCTCTTTGGGAAGTTTGTACACTAGAGCACAATTTTTCCCAAATCTATGCAACACTGCATAGTAAGGTTGTAGCCACTGAACTTCTGTGATTACAGCTGGTTTGGCACCCACACAATACTCTTCAGAGCCAGTCTTCAGTACCACCCTGTCTTACCACTTGAACAGATGACATGGGACTCTTGATCAACGGACCAGCAAGAGTTGGAGTGGAGATCAGGGACTGGGGAAGGTAGAGAGGAAAGCCCATGAGGTCACCAAGGGGCTCAATGTCCTCAGCTAGATATTGGTGCAACTGTTCTTCAAACCTGAAAAGAAAGGTCAACAGTCAGACTGCAGCCTGGTTTTGCTCTTGTAACCAGTGGGTAAGACATGAATTGGGAATTCAGAGGTATCTGAAAGAAAGAACCAAAGACAGCAGTCATTTCCAGTAGACAGCACCCACTGCTATTACAAAAATACAGTTGAAAGATATGGCCCAGAAACAACATAAACAAACTGAAGACTTCCAACTGATGGAGAAAGGAGAAAAGAGAGGAAACCCTTGGGCCAACCTCAAGAACTTTAGTTCTCAGACTTTGAGATCTGCATTGCTACTAGCATCAAACCAACATTCCCATGGTGAACTTAAGACAACATAGACAGAGACTACTGAACACTGCATATAACTATGCAGCTTTAACATTAGTGGCTTGATTGACCAATTTCCTATCATTACTCAGAGTTCCACTTATTTCTATCATGCCGGACTGTTCCTGTAACAAAAGTAGCAACTAGCAGGGAACTGCACTGAACAATTGCTTGATGAGGATATGAAAGTGGAGACAGACCAGGAAACAAGTCTACACTCCTAGTACTGCTGGACTTCAGCTTTCCAATGCATACAAGTTCACGATTGCTAACAACCCTGGACTGAAGCAGCAAGGATAGGATGATGCTCTTGTAACTCACCTTCTGCTTTCCACTTTCTCCAGTTTCAGTTGAGTTAACAGGCGCTCTGGGAGGTCCTGGGCTGAAGCTCTAAGTTCATCTGCACTGGAAACATTCCTTCTTTGCCCTGACAGTATGCTTACACCAGCACCATACTGATCTGACATGGAGACCCTACAGGGTTTCTTGAAAGAGACAGGAGATTTTACCCTTGACCTGGAATGGAGAGAAAGAAAATACAAAAAAAAAAAAAAAAAAAAAAAAAAAAATTTACGAGTTTGTTGATTCTTCCCTGTTAGCACAGAAATTCCAGGAAGTAAGTGACTGTTAAGAGACATGATCTCCTTGTACCCCAGTCTAACAAACCACCACTGGGAAGTGGGACTTGAGAGAAGCTGACAGAGGGTTGGGATTCAGCTCAATGAAATACAGCCACCCAATCTGCACAGGGGTAGAGAAGCGAGCTGGGCTCTTGAGAGCACTCAAATCTGTTACCCCAAAAGTCAAGCACAAGTTCTCTTTTAAACTCAAAACACTGCAAAGTTAATATGCAATTGTCAAAAAAAGTTAATCTGCAAACCATCTAACAGGTCCTGGCCACAATCATACGCAAAGAATAAGGCACTACCAAATAAAGGGTATGCTAATTATTTTTCTCCCTATGGTCTTCCCCTACACCTCACACCATTTTAGTTCCATGCTTCATCTACCTAGTGGACAAGTTTAATTCCAATGCCACAGCAGTGATTTCTTTGGCAGAACTTCAGTTACAACACTTTGAGCAGCTGCTCCAAGCAACCCCATTTCTTTGAGAGGAGTAACCCTAAAAATCACATCTAATTACGGTCTAATTTCCACATAAATGCCCTTGTACATCCCTTTGGGAAGATGTACAAAAGAACACTGAGAAAATGTCAATGCTGGTTCTCAGTACCATAGCACTATGCAACTTTGACAGAGGCCCTAAGTAACCTCCTTGGAGTTCATTAAACAGCTCTAGTTACGTAAGAGGGAACCAAATGCTTTTCAAGTAGCCTTGCATAGGCAGTGTCAGCAGCTTCCTCACCTCTTGTGGCCCTGCCGGATCTCCTCCTGTGTGCGTAGCCTGGCTTGTTCCCATGAAAAAGGGAGAGTGAAGTTCTTTAAATGTTCCTTGAAGTAATACACACGAATCTGGCCATCTTCACTTACTGCTTCTGTGAACAAACCCCAAACCACTGTTTATTATCAGTACAGATTTTTCCCTGAAAATAAAAGTTCAGTATTAAAAAGATTTGAGGGAAAACCGCATGATACCTTTCAAATTACCTCTCACTGTACTTTGCATGCAGAAAGGGGTTTGAGTGATTTACTGTTCAACATACCACATTACTGGGAATGACTTAAAAAAAAAAAAAATGCTCCTTTATCCTCATTTATAAAATTCTTGTGCATCTAAGCTCAGTGTTCAGCAAGGGAAAGAGCTATTTCAAAGCAGACTGCCTAGAATTAAGCCAAACAGGGCACAGAAGTAACCATGTACACTCTACATTTTAAGTGAGCAGAATTTGAGATGCTAACTTCGTTAATCCATCAAAGTGCTCATTAAGAGCGGCAGTCTTTCATCTCAGGTGACCTGAGCTGATGTGGCTTGTAAAGGCAATTTAAACACTCCTTCCCAGTGGGAGAACAGGACTTGAAGTACTTATTATATGTTCCCATATGGAAATAAACATTCTAATCACAAGCTCAACTGATTATCAACAATTAATACACATTCTACACTGCAGAACGGTGTGTAGAACAAGCACAGTGCCATTCTGCAGTGAAGAAAGGTCAAGACCAGAGCTCCCTCCTTGCTACTCCCTGCATAAAGGCACCACTGTGAAGTTAATAAACACAGTTGTGCAGGAAGTGTCATCCTTGCTGTAAGACACACGATACCTGGTGCAACAGGCAGTTTGGGTGGTTTCCAGTCTCTCAGCTTATGATCAATGCACGTTGCCAGGATATCATCCCAAGGGATCTCATCAACAGAAGGTCCATCACCAGTGTTCCCTAATGGCCCATTTTTCCACTTCTGGTATGTTCTGCTCAACAGATTCTCCACTTGAGACTGGATCAGTGGTTGAGTATGGGAAGAACTGGCAATCTGAGATGCATACTGAAAAATCATTCGGCAAACAGGACGCCAAGGAGCTAGAGAAGGAAAAAAAAAAAAAAAAAAAAGAACAGTAACAGTAACAACAAATACCAAAGCAGACTGCAAGAATCTGTGACAGAATCAGTTGATATAAGTTGACAGCTCAGCACAGAACGGGCACAACAGAGAAGGAATGAGCAGCTAAGAGGATGTTGCTACATAAGTACGTACCACCTAGTGGAGGCAGATCTAGGTAGGGGATCTGAAAGGACAGCACAGCCTTTTTCAGCCAAGCTAGGTGATCAGGCACGTTCCAATCCATGTGGGGCAACAGCTTGTTACCCCCAGGCTCTGAAAACTCAGTAACAGGCCAAGACAAGTCACAAAGATGCTCTGAGGATGCCACTTCTGATAGAAACTGGAGCACATTGTTGTACAGCTCTATGATGACCCCAGGCTCCTGAGATGGCAGGCCAGCTAAACGTCTCTCCTTCCAGTCATGGTAGAAGCGCTTGCCAAATTCACCATCGATGCCATCCTCAATGTACTCCTGAAGGGTCTGACTGCAGAGCTCAAGGGAGTTTGGGCACTGTGAAACCAACCAGCTCATAGCTGCAGAGATCTAAGACACGCAAAGCACAGGCGGTTGGAAACTGCACTCCCCAGGGAAACTGAGGATTCAACCCTGCAATCTTATGTTTGATAGAACACTACTTAAGATACTATGTAGCAAAATTCAAATAGATTGGTTTTAATCAGTCTCCAGGCCACTATTTGCAAGCACAAGTCAAACTGAAGGATGAGGAGAGGCTGTCTCAGAGAGTACTGTACAATCTCTCCTTCCTTGAGCCCTCCTTCAGTCCACCAACTGAAGATGAGACAAGAGAGGGTGACCTCCTATCAGCCAAGAGTGCTACAAAGTGACCTCTGCATTTTAGAACTGGGAGCAACAGGCAAAGAGGCTTACCCACCCCTAGCACTCTTCTCTTACCCTGCAACTGTAGCCCTGCTAGTCAACATAGGCAGGGCACACAAGAATGGATTTGCATGCGCTATGTACTTCAGTTTGTGCAATTTTCATTATTAGAAAGAACAAACATTATCTGTGGAGCAAATGCCAACTTGGTCAGTTAAAGGAATGCAGTCACCAATAATGGAAAAAGTTTTAGGCTAGTTCTGCCCTTAATTGGAAAAGCTGTTAACAAGCACCCGAGTACAGCAAATTCAGGTACATGAAAAAAAACTGGTATAAGACTTTTGATCAAAAACTACAGTAAAGAAAATTTAACAGGAAATAATATTCCATTACAGAAGACTGCTGCAATCCAAGCTACAGAAAATGTAACGATCGCTCCTTACACTGCATTAATAATGAAGAAAGGTTAATGATTAGCCAAGCAAGGGCTCTTACCCTTCTGGTGCCTTCTAAGTCATTGATAGAACCTGGTAGCTCAACAATTATGTAGTCTGAAATAAGCTGGGCTGAAATCAAATCCTGGAGCATTAAACCTAAATAAGCAAATAAAAACAAAAAATAAAAAATAAAAAGCAACTCATATGCACTGATAGACAACAGATGGTTACCCCCTGCTCTGACTCAGTCTCACAGTCTGCATACATTCGCTGCGTGGCTTCCCTCTCCTTCCCTCCCCCTAGACTTTCAGGATCAAATACTGAGTGCAAAGGACTCAAAGGCTGAAAACTAAAGAAGAGCTCACTAATTTCTATACTGATCAAGTGTTAATGTATCTGGATTTCCACCACAGCACTGAAGTGTCCCTGTACTTCACGTCTTTTACTAGGCTGTGTACCTGAGGCTGCATAGACCTGAGACCCCTCAGCATTCACATTATTTACAAGCCTTTTGAAAACAACTGTATACCTTCTTCAACTTCTTTCTCTGTGGCCTCCTCTTCCAGACTGGGGACTAGAACCAGAAGTGGAACTGTTGGCTGGAAAGGTTTGGCCTGAAGTAATTGTTTCAACTGCAGCAAAGCAGAAAGCCAATAAACATCTTCTTCTGCAACATCTTCACTTCTAACTTGAGGGGGCAGGAGGAGAATGAGACCGCTGGTTCCAAGTAAGTCTTTTTGCGTACTGGATGCATCAAGCTCAGAGTCAGAGAGCACACCATGTACCACCTATACAATTAACAAAGATGAAAACAGTAAAGCAGCCAAAGAGCAATTTTCTGAACTGAAAAATGAAAACTGCAGGTCGTTTTCACCAGCATTCAGCTTTGACATTCATTACCAGGAGCTCTACAAAACCTCAGACAATGAATTATAAGAAAGAAGTCTCCAATAAATGCAGGTGAACATAGAAGTGTGCTTCAGCACCTGATCCAGCATCAGAAATTGGTAGGATTGAGGACTGACTGCTAAACTATATATAGGTAAGCATTTACTCAATGGACTGGAATCAAGAAAAAAATCCACACTTTTTTCTCTAGACCTTTTCAACAAACCAGTCTCCTCAGTGTCATCTCTCTCCATCAGACAGGACACAGTATGAAAAATCTTCCTCGTGACATTCACTGAAAAAGACTGTGCGTGTTATGGCCTGCTCTCACTTACCTTAATACACACGCTGACTTTGATGTTTCTGCTCCCTCGTACGCCAGAAGAATTAAACAATGTCAGTGTTTGAATTCTAACTTCTTCACATGAAGCAGTTTTCTTCCAGCTTCTGTCTTTCAAGAACTTGGCCTTCAACCACTCTATCAATATCCTAGCAAACAGCAAGAAGTGCTTTTATTTTTTTCTTATTTATTACTTTAACTGTAAGTCTTTTTAAGCATTGACTAAAAAGATAGTTTGTCTATCAGATGTCCTGAAATTCTCCATTACCTAACTAAAGGTTTTCTGTTTTCAATGTAAGGAAAAGCAATTCAGTGAACAATAGCAGGAGAAGATACAGACCACTGCAGTTAATTCTAATTTTATTTTTATTTTACTTGGAAGGAAAAAAAAAAAGTTTGATATGGAAGGAGAAAAGTAGACATCAGGAACTGCATAACGCTACCCTTCCTTCATTCCATCACTATGCTTGAAAAAGAGACCATGGAATCAATGCTTCTGCTTACCTGTTGGGGTCATCCTCTTCATACTCATCATCATTTGGCAAAACCAACAGCACCTTCCAAAAAACCTGATCTTGTTTAATTGGAATATGTTCAGCGATCAATGAAGCAAGATCCAGAGGAGTCCATGCTAAATCACTTAAAGAGAGACAGAACTGGTAAAAAAAAAAAAAAAAAAAAAAAAAGAACCCCTCAAGGCTGCTTTTCTTGTCTAGAACAAATTATACCACTGCAACTGGTTACTGTCTAATTCAGGAAGGTCTGAAATTAGACCTTATCCTTTAGCAAAGACTGGATGCCTTCAGGAACCACAGTTACCAAGCCTTACTTTGGGGATTGTGGTACCATGCACATTACTTCACTTCCACGCTACTTAAATATCCTGCTCCAATAAACTCACTGGGCCCTAGAACGCATGACAAGTTGTAAGAAAACAAATGCCTTGATGCACATCAAAAACATCAATTCCTTTGTGCCATGAGCTAGGCTCATAATGCCTTGTACTCCTCCTTATGGCTCATACTCCTCTAACATTGCCCAGATCCCCCCCAGCCGAAGTAGTAAATAAATAAATAAACAAACAATAATAATTATTAAAAAGTGTCTACACACATCCCAGATTCTTCAGGTTACAGCAATGGGTCCAGAGAGCCCAACACTTTCAAGAGTTTACTATCCAGTTCTCTCTTCTGAAAAATATTTACAGAATCAAGGCTGCAAGTGGACACCAAAGTATGGTTTACCATTCTGCAATGACACTTTCAAGTTCTACGGCATTTGTTGCACATTTTGTAGAAAGAAAATAAAGATCAAATGTCAACAAACCTTAACAACTGCTGATAGAAGTGCTGAACTTTGATATCATGTGCTGTCTTGTTTCTAAGCCAATTCAATCTGAAAACAAAAGACCTTTTGTTGTAATTTTTTTGGTATAATATGGGAATTTTAGCTATAGTTTGAGAATATTACAACCTGAGAAATACTACAGATGCTTCAGAAAGTTGCAGTTAAGTGGAAGAATGATTTCATTAGGTTTGAGTCTTTACTGCAAAACAATTAACTTTCACAATAGAAGCAGATAATTTGCTTTCCAAAACTCAGATTGCCATCTGCTGTCATAAATACCCTTACCTTGTGCAAGAGACTCCCAGCTTTCCTCCATTCCCCATGTTCACAATCCTCTTGCATAAGTTCTCCATGGTTATAGGCCACTCAGCACTGGGTGACAGGGCTTTCAGTTTATTTTTCAGATCCATGCAGCATGGAGCAGCTGGAAATGCCCTCATTTGACGTTTCAGCTTTGTTCGAGCTGCCACTGCCTCCCTCCACCTTCAGAAGAGAATAAATAAGGTCCTGTTAATTAAATCTTCTGCAGTCCAACAGGGTTCTTCTCTTTCCTCTTCAGATTGGATCAGACTATCAGTCTGAGTCTGCCCAGTGGAGATGGTGAGGTGGTGCAATAGCACAGAGCTGTGAACTCGCAGCTCAGCACTGGATGAGACCTGCCAACCATACGTGTCCAGCATCATAAACAGTCTGCTTTGTACTCTATTAAAAAAAAAAAAAAAAAAAAAAGGAAAAAGCACAACAACAACGAAAGGAGACAGGAGCTTTTTTCTGAGCAAGCCACACTTTCAGTGATCAGACAGATCACAGAATGAAAGCAGGATTACCCCTCTTCCATCTCATCCCTTGCTTAGCTATCCAAACTGTAACCCAAGCACTCCCTACACAAAAGTTCAACTGCAGCTTTCCTTCTCCATTTTCAGCATGTTTATTCCTAGCATATATAAAAGGTTTTGTTGGCTTCTTGGGTTTCGTTTTGTTTTTAAACATATGATCAGTTAAAAGTTTCTTTAACACTCAAGAGCTTGCTGGAAACACCTACATCTACTAAAATTTAAAAAAAAAAAAAAAAAAAAAAAAAAGAAAAGCGACCTCCTTCTTGCTCTGTTTTTAAAGAGTTGTTTTCACAGGTATTTTTGAGACATATAACAATATTCCCAATCACCCAGTCATCTTGACTGCTACATGTATTTTCACCACCCCTCAGATACCTTTAAGCTCTTCCTTACTCATCCCTATGCCAGGTGATTTACACCAGTCCTGAAGAGACACCAAACTTAATTTCAGGACAGAAAGAACTCTGCAAGGGAAGGCGCTCCTCTGAAAAGAAAACAGCCTGCTGCTTTCTCTCAGTGGTAAAAAAAAAAAACCACCACCTGAAATGCACCTCCACCTGGCAGTACAGCACAGGAAGTCTCTGCCTTGGAGCACCACAGGAACTACTAGGCATTTAGCATATATCCAGAAACAAGCACCCAATATAGAGAATCCAAAGGGAAATCATAACACATTTCTAGAAATAATGAAGCTGCATCTTCATGCCAAGATCATTACTTGACCCTAAGAAGGTGTATTCCCGTCCCTATACATATCTGAGCAACATTAGAGACTGGGAATTAGAAAATAAGCCTACCTTTACTGTGGAGCCAACTAGATAGCAAAAGCCATCTCAAAAAGCCTGACAGTTGCTTTTTAAGTCCTATTAGCCCAGTCCCTGTCCATGCTTCTGAGAGAAGTAGTTCTGTCACAGGATGGCAACTCACCTTTGCAAATATTTGCAGAAACACTGGAGCTCCTGAATGGTTTCTTTTGCAATCTGGAAAATCTCATCCTCCAGGAAGAGATCCATGACATGACCACAGACTTCTTCTGAACACCGGGCAACGCGGGCTTGCTGGTCTCTTTCTAAGGCACATCTAATTCAAAACAAAACTTTTAGTAAGGCAAAGGCCAGAGAAGGTACTAAAACAACTAGCCAAGACACAAACGGGCAAGATCACCAATGCAGCTAGCAAAGAGGAGGGATTTTCCACCTTTGTACACTGTGGCAATTTTAAATAAGGCCTGCAATTAAATCCAAAGTCATTCAAATTTTACACTTATCACAAACATCCAAAGAAAAGCCTACAAGAGGAAAATCCGCAGCTGAGCTGTAAGGAAGTTCTAGTGAAAGTAAGCAGACGGGTCAGCCTTGTTCACAAGACAGACTACAACCTCCATCCTGGAGGACTGCTACTGCAAAGGCAATCTGATATCATTCTGCACGGTCAAGTACACTTGCCCTCTCTTTAAATTAACTTAATGGAAGAGGAGCTTAGAGAAAGCCAAGCAAGGAGCTCAGCATTTCCCAATGAACTATTACCCTTTATAAAGCACCTACAGCGAAGTATAGCATAGATAGTGTTATACTTACTTTAATTCATTGGCTGAAGCTTCTTGAACAGTCTCATTTATTACTTCTTCCATTAGCTCTATACTCACCAACTGACTCAACTGCTTTATTAACTGTTGTCTTTCCTGCCTCTGCCTGGAAGGACAGAGCAGAGATTTCCATAAGCAAGCCTGCCACTTAGTTACTTACGTGAAGCCTAAAACCCACAGTTAGCTCGCTGCTTTTTCTCAAAAAAAACAAAGCAAAACAAAACAAAACAAAACAAAAAAAAAACAACTTGCACAGAACCAAGTCTCATTAATATAAGTAACATTTGGGCTATTTCTTACTCAGTAAGCTACAGACAAGTAGTTCCCTCAAAAGAAAAAGCTCATGTGTACAGCAGGGCCAGGAAGGACCTTCCTCTTTGGAAGCTCCAGCTGATTAGAAGTTCCCAAACAATCCCATCTATGATTTTCACAGTGGCTCCATGAGATTAACAAAATAATAACTAGCAGATCATACTATTCCCAAGAATAGGGAAGTGACAGCCTGAGTGATCCCAGGGCAGCTCCGAATGATATAAACTGAGCAGCACTGACAGCTGACAGAGACACAGGGCCTGGGTATATGCATGAACACTTAGGTTGGCACCTGCTGTCCTTACAGTACCTAAGAGGGGATGCAGCGCATCCTGCTAGATGGCAAAAGCAACAGCTCACCTCTCTTCCTCCACTCTGCGCCTTTCCTCCTTCACACGCTCCCTTTCCACATTGAACATGGTTACAGCCACTTGTTGGAGGACCTCCTCCATCACTTCAGCCACCAATTCCTTCATGGTGGCCTCTGAGGTGCTGTGTGGAAAAAGAATTCTCTTTTTAAAGCAAGTTTTCAGTCAAAACCTCAGAGAAGGCACCATACCCCATGCCCTCAGCCAGCAGCCAAGTACAGTTTGTTCATTCCCCTCCCTGCAGCAGGGCATGGGGGAGGACAACATAACCAAGAATACTGGTGGAATGGAGTTGAAGACAGTTTCACTAGTTAAATGGAAAAAAAAACAATAAAAAACACAACCAAGAACACTCACCACCTCCCACAGGCATACCGGTGCTCAGCCACTTTCCTCATAGCCAACTGGGAAGCCAAAAAATACCCCACCTTCTTTCTCAATGCCAGTTTTAACGCTGAACATGACATGAGGCAGTACTCACTATTTCGTTGGTCTGCTGGGGTCAGCTGTGTTGGTTCTGTCCTCTCCCAGCTGATTTTGCACCTCTCTCCCCCCCTATCCACCTCCCCACTCCAGCCCACTTGCTGGTAAAACAGTACAAGAAGCTGAGAAACTGTAATGTCCTTGGTTCTGTGCAGCACTGCTCAGCAATAACTAAAACACTGCTGTGTTATCAATATTGTTTTTTCTCCTAAAGCCAGAATAGAGCATCATATCAGACACTCTGAAGGAAACGTTAACTCCAACTCAGCTAAAACCAAGACCCAGTTCTTCTGTAACCTCAGCATCCACCCACTGTTAAGCAAAAAAAAAACAAAAAAACAAAACAAAACAAAAAAAAACACAAACCAACAAAAAAATCTTGTCATACGCAGACTTCACTTTCCATTAAGATGAAGATTTCTCAGTACAGGAGAAGACCTACAATCCCCACACAGACTCAGATTTTGACTTAGTTTTAACTTTATTAAGAATAAACAATAGGAAACAATCAGAATAAATCTCAATTTTCATATTTTCTTTCCCTGAATAAAGAAAAATAATGAAGTGCAAATATAATAAAAACCACCTCACTATAGTACAGCAGTCAGTTTATTCCCTGCTCAGGCTCTACCATGTTCATTTCAGCTGATCATTTCAGATTTTTAATTATTAGTAGTATTTTATTTCTAGTTAGGGACAGAGGTTTTCTCAGATTGATAAAAGCAGTGGATTTGCTAGCCTTTGTCAAGAAATAGCGGCAGCAAATCATTTTTAAGCCCGCTTCCACTTTGGCAACTCAGCTCTGGATTAACAAAGCAAATTCTGGTGAATCAAGGGCTAGGGGGAGCTAACCACACCTGTTAGGACTGAGCAGCAGACAGAATGGTGTGCGTCCATGTGTAAGTGATCAGGCATCTTCCCTCCCTACACCTTTATTTAGAGGGAGACACTCCAAACGCCTTCCAGCTAGACTGCAGCTGCATACCCCACTCCACTTAAGGGCAGGTACACAAGTGCAGCTTTCTGGGGACAGTGATGGCCAGCACAGGAGCAGCAGCTCCTCCTGTGATACAGCTCAAGGCAGTGTAACACATCTGAGAAAGGCAGCCTGAGAGGGATAACAAAAGACTAGAGTAATTCTCTGTAGGATCTGTCAATGTACATCAGTCCATCTGGGTTCCTGCAGAGTAGGCAAGTAGGAAATTCCAGTTGCTTAGATTTAGACCTACTCTCTAAGGATTGAAATGGTTCTCTTATTTATTTTCAGGAAACATCAATTACATCTCATGGTCTAATGCTGGTACTTAATGACAAGGTTATGGGTGATTTTGCCCAAGTCTGGGCTCATCTGATCTAGTATGGGCAACCAATTCACTGAGAACAGGAGACTGAACCACAGACACCTAGATGCTCCTTCCCACCAGGGCATCCAGGAGCCTATCAACTGCACTGGGAGGAAGCATTACTTGAATTAGAAAAGCAGCCAGATCTGGACTTAACTTCTCTTGCTTTCCTTCCACAACGCACTTGCTGCAGCAGCAATGTTAACCATGCAAATGAAGGTTGACAGAGACGTTTACAGTTAGCCTTTCATTAGGCTGAGCTAGTGTGAAGCCAAGAGATACATGAAGAAATGTCTGCTTTTCTCTCGACTGTATCAGTGAGATTTCCTTCACTAGAGACCTTGCCCTACTTAATTTTATCTTCACACACACTGCTGCTAAGGGAAACTGGAACTATGATGATAAACTTCGGAAATACCAGCAATGAACACTCCTTACCAGATTGCTGCAGTCACATAATCTGCTCCTGCTTTGCCAACTTCTCTGCACTCTCCTTTGACAACGTCGTGCACAAGCCCATCCACAACCTCAGCAATATCC
Organism: Meleagris gallopavo; assembly: GCF_905368555.1. NCBI lineage: Eukaryota > Metazoa > Chordata > Aves > Galliformes > Phasianidae > Meleagris > Meleagris gallopavo. Next base: position 8,574,315 of record NC_139410.1, read on the forward strand.
TACAACACAGCAGAGGAAGAAGTTGAAGCAAGTTGGAACCTTGCCCAAGACAGCCTGAGCACACACGTGAATCAGGAGTGAGGCGTGCCAGCCTTGTTTACAAGACTGTAATTAGCAACCACATCACCTTATTTTTACTTACACACCAAACTAAGGTCATGAAGTACAACAGCCTGGAAATTCTACAATTATTTTAAGAGCCATGCAGTAACAGCCCAGAAACAAAAGCAACAAGCAGTGCCCCCTCTAAATTATGTGAAGGTTCTGGACAACAATCTGTAAGATCACATTCGCTTTTTATTATATTTTACACAGTTTTCCCAAATATTCCATCATAATTGATGGATTGAGTGCAAGAGCTCTCAATCCCCCAGCAGAAGAAATTGAGCAGAGGAGGCAGGCGACCAGCATGGCTGAGCAAGGATCTGCAGCTTAAACTGAGGGAAAAGAGGGAAATGTACAGTAAGTGGAAGCAGGGTTGTGCAGCCTGGGAAGAATATAGGGACGTTGTCTGCATGCGTAGAAATAAGATTAGGAAAGACAAGGCAAAGATAGAGCTGAACTTGGCAAGGGATGTGAAAGATAACAAGAAGGGGTTCTTCAGGTACATAAGCAGGAGGAGACAAGCTAAGGAGAGCGTTCCCCCTCTGATGAATGAGGACAGAGAACTGGCTTTCTGAGACACAGAAAAAGCTGAGGTGCTCAATAAGTGCTTTGCCTCGGTCTTCACTGATGGTTCCTCCCCATGTCTGCCAGGACCCTGGAGTCCTAGATATGGGTGAGAGGAGCGGATTCCATCCCACTGTAACAGTGGAACAAGTCCGAGACCGCCTCATGAAACTGAATGTATGCAAGTCCATGGGGCTGGATGATATCCATCCCAGGGTTCTGAAAGAGATGGTTGGTTGCCGAGCTGCTCTCCATCATATTTGAAAAGCCATGGCTGTCTGGTGAAGTCCCTGGTGACTGGAAAAAGGGAAACTTTACTCCCATTTTTAAGAAAGAGAGAAAGGAAGACCTGGGGAACTACAGATTGATGAGCCTCACCTCTGTGCTTGGGAAAATTCTGGAACAGATACTCCTAGAAGCTTTATTAAGGCACATATAAGACAAAGAGGTGATCTGAGACAGCCAGCATGGCTTCACCAAGGGCAGATCTTGCCTGACCAATCTGGTGACCTTCTATGATGGAGTGACAGCATCAGTGCACAGGGGAAGAGTGGTGGATGTCATCTACCTGGACTTCTGCAAAGCCTTTGACATGGACCCACACCACATCCTTCTCTCTAAATTGGAGAGGTGTGGATTTGAAGGATGGACTGTTTGATGGATTAGGAATTGGCTGACTGGACGCAGCCAAAGGGCTGTGATCAATGGTTCTGTGTCAGGGTGGAGGCCAGCCACAAGTGGTGACTCTTCAACATCGTCATCAATGACACATGATGGCATCGAGTGCACTCTCAGCAAGTTTGCAGATTGCACCAAGCTGGGTGGTGCAGTCAATACACTGCAAGGAAGGGAAGCCATCTAGAGGGACCTGGACAGGCTGGGGAAATGGGCCCATGAAAACCTAATGAGGTTCAACAAGGCCAAGTGCACGGTGCTGCACTTGGGTTGGGGCAATCCTAGGCATTTATACAGACTGGGGGAAGATCTCCTTGAGAGCAGCCCTGCGGAGGAGGACTTGGCGGTCTTGGTGGACGAGAAGCTGGACATGAGCCAGCAGTGTGCGTTTGCAGCTCGGAAGACCAACTGTGTTCTGGGCTGCATTGAAAAAGGGGTGACCAGCAGGGAGAGGGAGGTGATTGTCCCCCTTTACTCGGCTCTTGTGAAGCCCCATCTGCAGTACTGTGTCCAGGCCTGGGGCCTCCAGTACAGGAAGGACATGGAGCTCTTGGAGTGGGTCCAGAGGAGGGCACTGAGATGATCAGAGGGCTGGAGCACCTCTCCTATGAGGAAAGGTTGAAGGAACTGGGATTGTTTAGCTTGGAGAAGAAAAGGCTCTGGGGAGACCTCACTGTGGCCTTCCAGTACTTGAAAAGAGTGTAAAAACAGGAGAAGGAATGTCAACAGCAAGGGTGGATAGTGGTAGGATAAGGGGGAATGGTTTTAAACCAAGACAGGGAAGGTTTAGGTTAGATATTAGGAGGAAGTTTCTCACACAGAGGGTGGTGACGCACTGGAACAGGTTGCCCAAGGAGGTTGTGGATGCCCCATCCCTGGAGGCATTCAAGGCCAGGCTAGATGTGGCTCTGGGCAGGCTGATCTGGTGGTTGGTAACCCTGCCCATGATATACAGGTTGAAACTATATGATCACTGTGGTCCTTTTCAACCCAGATGATTCTATGATTCTATCTATCTTGGATTTCCTTACCGTGTCTGTGTACACAGGTTGAGGCTTTGAAGGAAGAGGATCAGGCTGTGCAGCAGATTGGGAAATGGTCTGTGCAGGAGGCAGCGCTGACATAAGAGGACGAGGTAAAAGTGAGGGCAGAAGATGAGCTGGTGGCTGGACTCTTACTGCTGGGACATCTAAATCCACACCTTTGCTTTCCACTCTTCCTTCTTTGGCAGGTGAGTCAGCAGAAAAAGAAAAAATAATGGAAATCCATTCAGTCAGAAACAGAAGCTAAACTGTTCTTGTTGCTTGGTATCTTGCAAAGCAAGCTGGTCTGGTAAATCCCATTAGGTCATAAAAGATAGCAAGTCTCCACTGTGGGTACCTTGAATATAAAGGTAGCAAATTGATTTCTATTATGTGAATGTTTTATAAAATACTCGAATATTAATGCACATTACCTCCAATGTCAAGTATATACATCTCCAACATAACAGTTTCAGGAAAAGCACGCCACCTAGCATCTAAACATACATCTATTTAATAAAGTGGAAGCACCTGCATTTTCAACACAAATGAGGTGAAAATTCTGCCAGCCTGAAAGAGAAAACTATTATTTGCAGAGTGGGAAAAAGCTATACAGAAGTTGTAAAGAGAAGTTGGCCATCTGAAATAGACAATATATAGTACTTTCACATACACTGGTAAAATTAAGCTGATTTCCATCAGTGTGTTTTCTATTTATTAATCATGATGTTTTTTAGTTTTCACACACATGTAAGCACTTTTAAATCAAAACATACTTTCATTACACCCAAATTTCCATGCAATTTCAACTCACATGAGCAATGAACAATTTCTGCTTTGTAAAACAAAACAACAGTGCTCCTGAGCAGTACTTAAAACGCATGCTTACTCTTACCTGCTGCTTCCATACTTGATTTTTGGTTATTACCAGCTTGATCTCCAGTAGCAATTCCACCAATATATTTGCTCTGTCCATTGAAGCTAGACACAGGCACATGGTGAGGTGCCGGTGGCAGTGGCCTGCCATTTACAACTTCCCCAACTGAGACTGTCAGCTTCTGACTGACAAACAGCGATTTACGAGGTTTGGGTAATCCGTCAGGCTCCAAAAAAGCAGAGCGATTCAGCTCCACGTAAGTACTGGGGGAAAAAAAAACAGTCAGGAGAGCACATACTCAAAGTCCCAGAAACCAACACTTTTTCACCTGGACAGCCTAGTGGGGCAAAGTGAGACAGATACAAGGCACTCAGGATTGCTCCCCAGAGCCTGGACATCAATCAATGGCTGTAACCAAAGCTGGGAAGGCAAGAGCACTGCCCCCACACCTATTCACCCAGGGCAGAGGACATGGACCATTGACATTTCCAGGCACCAGCATAGACAATTCTGGCAAGTCTCCCGTTAATCTTTATTAACTGTGTATTTACATCAGCTACCTTTCACACAACAGATGCCAGAGCATTTACAGAAGCCATTTTAAAAGCTGTAGTCTTCTTCCAACCCTGGCACCCTTCAGTTTTACTCACTCACTATTCCCAAGCCAAATATTAATAGAAAATAGAGCACTGCCATGCTCATACTCTCTTTCTAAAACTCAGTTTGTACTACTCAGTTTCATCCTGCCCTGCCTGGATCATATGGCCAATTTTTTCAGAGCATTTGTATCCTCACCTCCTGCAAAGTTACAACTTCATGAAATACAACTGCAAGGTAAGAACCTAAAATAAAAGTTTTCTTTGATTTGAGTTATCCAGATCTCATTTTAGGGAGAAAGTCCCTTGAGCCCAATGGAGACCAAGGTTAATACACAGTCCTTTTTTGGAAGAAATGTCATTCCCACTTTTACAGCTTAGAAGCTGGAAGTAATTTTGTGCCCTTCAAACCCTTCATCAAAAAAGGTGATGTATGGGTCCAAAAAGAAAATCAAAATTAAAAAAGAATAAAAATAAACACAAAACAATAACAAAGAAAACCACCATAAAGCCTACGCCACTTCAGTGGGAAACCACAGTAATTACAGGGATACAAAATTCATTTCTTCAGGGAGAGAGATAAAATTAAGGAACTTTGTGCCAGTCATTATTCTAGTACTTTGCTTACACAGTGCTCAGCCTCTAACATATTTCTGTTTTTCTTACTGCAAAGTCCAGGAGTGGTCCATCCATGCAAACCCTTTGCCTAATACTGGTATAAAACCCCAGCAGATGCTTTTAGACACACAGAAGTACAGAATGGTTTGGGCAGGAAGGGATCTTTAAGACCATCTAGTTCCAACCCCTGCTACAGGCAGGGACACCTCCCTCTACCAGGTTGCTCAAAGCCCCATCCAGCCTGGCCTGGAATGTTTCCAAGGAGTGGGAAGATTCTTCTTTTTCTTTACACTTACTTATCAGATACACTCAGGCCATAGTAACTTATAAAATCAGTTGCTTCCTCACAGTCTTTGAACAGTAGCATACGGACCAAGTGATCCAAGGGAAACACTGTACATCTTTGGGTGCTCACAGTGTAGGCAATGTTGAGAGACTTGAGTGCATCCTTACGAATCTGAGGGTAAAATAAAAACAGGAGTCATATATTTAAACTACTAAGTACCTTTCAAGCATGAAAACTGTCTTTAAAACAAAGCAGCACTTTGTTATCACAGAATCAAAGAATGGCTTGGGTCAGAATGAATATAAAGGATCATTGAGTTCCATTCCCCCTGCCACAGGCTGGGCCACCAACCTCCAGCTCTGGTACTAGACCAAGCTGCCCAGGGTCCCATGCAAGCTGGCCTTGAACACATCCAGGGACGGGGCATCCACAGCCTCTCTGGTCAGCTGTTCCAGCACCTCACCACTCTCTCTGTAAAGACCTTCCCCCTGATATCCAATCTAAACCTTCCCTCTTTGAACTTAAACTCTATGTTATCAAGCATTCACATAAACAATTATTTAGATTTAGCTTTAAGTGCTGTGCACTTGCTTTCCAGTTTCCATTCCTCTTGTATGCTGCTCATTTTGAGCGCGTCCACTCACAAGTCTTGTGCAGGAGAAAAAGCTTGCAAGGGCTTCTGAAGGCACAACTAGTATTTGCCTTTTATAACCGGGTAGAAAACTCGTATAATTTTTTCAAAAGGCTTATGAAATGTCAAAGAAAACTTACTGTGTTTTTTTCCTAAAATAATTTCCTTGCAAAAGACCCAGACAGCTTTACAAGTCAACTATAGACATACACACACACACCCATTTTCTTTTTCTTACCTGGTTGAAATAACAATGTAAGAGACAGGCATTCAGATAGGAAGCTGTCTGCACTAATTTGAAAAACCTCACAAAGTTGTTGCTGTTTAGTGCAGCAAAAGCTTGAACTGCAAATCTAACTTCAGGGGAGTTTCTAACCTCTGGGTGAAACTGCTGCACTTCTCTGTGGAGACAAAAACAGAGACAAACCTTTGGCACTAATATTAACAATCCCAGCTAGACAGCAACTTGTAACACAAGGGAAGCTGTATATCTCACTTAAAGCTCCTAATTGTAATTCCAAGTTACCAGTAGGTATGAGCTAAATTTGCTGTAGTATTCAGTCATATTTTTTTTAATTATATTCACATAATTAGCATGTTATATTAGGTACATCACTTCACCCTCCTACTTGCCTTCTTTTCTAAAAGTTGAAGTGAAAAGCAGAGTATAACATTGTCTGCAAAATGTATTTTCCTTGATCCTACTGGAGACAAAGCTATTAAGATTACATAGTTTTCTTTTTCATTCCTTAAAAAAAAAAAAAAAAAGATACTTCTACTGACCTATCAAAAATTACAATAACATTACAACAGCATACTACAGCTTTGCTTTGGCAAAGCAGATTGAAAGTAAGTTCATCATTTCCCGTGCAATTTGTCTGGACTTAATTCTAATTTCTACCCAAATGCAAGAGAGAAACCTAGTGATATTTGTCATTCCCACCTGAGAATATCACCCTTGTTGAGATTCAGCAAAACATTGTAACCTCTGAACTCTGCTTCACTCTGGCAGTAAATTCCTTTGTTAGCCAAGTCCTGATACATCTCTTTCAAGCTCTGTAAGCATTTTGTCATGTTCTCATTGTTGATTTTGGCATCAAAGGAGGACATGGGCTCTTCACACAGCTGGTGAGCACAATGGATGTGAAAGCGAGTGCACTTCTCAATCAGAGACACCATCAGCGGGTTGCAGAGATGCTGCTGGGTTATATCCTAACCAGAACAATTAACAAACCATTAAATTCATTTTAAACTAAATATAAAAAGTAGTCATCTAATACTACCTTCAGAAAACTCATTTTGACTGTGCTTTGTGTCAGCTTTCAATTCAAATGCTTAAACTGTTACTGCTTTTTCTTCACATTTTACAACATTATGTGACTATTTATTTTCTATCATCAAACATCTACTACTGCTTACCTTTCTTATTCCCCGAGTTCTGTTCCAGACAAAGTCATACCACTCTCGGTAGTTTCCTTCTCCTTGGTCCATAATGTTTGTCACTAAATAGTCCATGGTCATGCTTAACACTTCAGAGGGTCTCAATTCATGTGGCAAAGGTTCCTCCTGGTCTGCTGAAGATCTGCTATATTCCTTGATTGCTGCTGCATGATTTACCTGCAAAAAGCAGAGAAAAGAACTGAAATCCAAGGGGCCTTTTTTAATCCGTCAGAAGGATTTCATCATGCGCATGCACTTACTTTAGCAAGGAGCAGACTACTAAGACAGTTTTTCCAGGGTTGACACCAACAGCCCATGTTGGTTCTGCTACCACAGCAAATACGTTTTATTTTACGACAGCTGCTGACTTGGCAATCTTTAACTCATCACCTGTACACCACTACCACAACTACAAATCTAAAAGTCTGTTTGGACTAAATAGAAAAGGTTATTGTAACAGTTAAACAGCAATTGCCTAGCATTATTGTTTTACAACCACAAGAGAAAGACAGGTTAAGGAAACGGTTCACAGAACACATCACTAGAACTAAGTCTGTAATCAGCTAAACAATGAGGACAATCTTATATAAGGAGCAAACGAACGGATGAGTTGGGAACAGCAAACTCCAGCTTACAGAGGGCTCCTACCTTGTCAGATCCTAGCAGCAACTCAAAGATACTAAGCTGGTTTCTTGTCTCTCTCATATACCGCTCCTTTTCAGGGCACATGTCTGGACAAGTGCCAACAATAGTTTTTGCTTTTCCAAGATCAGTCCTTTTTATTCGAGCTGAAAAAAAAAGAAACAAACTAAAATTGTAATGTTAAGCATCTGTCCTTTTGTTTTCATGACAAGCTATTTCCTTAATGTGCAGCCCACAGCAGCATCTGCCTCAGCTGGAGTCTGAACACTGGTCAATGGATGGATGTCAAGAAGCACTCTGATAAAGGTAAGGGTTCACAGAAAAGCTGATGTGACAGGATCCATAGGGGCTCCCAAACAGCCTCCCATTTGAGCAGGATCAGCTGGAAATACACAAGGATGAGATTCCTCCATGCGAGGACCTATCCCAGGCCTGCACTGCTCCTCTGGAGAAGCTTCTCATGCTGTCCCACCTGGATATCGAGACTCTTGCTAAAAATGTCAGTCTGTAGGAGATACCTGATGCTTTGTATCCCAAAAGCCTATCCTGTTTTGTATTCTAACCAAGCACCAGCAATTCCACAACTCCATGCTAAGTGAGAGCAAATGTTTGCTGATTATAAAAAATAAAATCTTAAAATAAGATCAGCTTTGAAAGAGCAAGAATAGGATGAAGTAATTTACAAAACAGAATAATGAAACAAGCAAATATTTCCTGAAATAATGACCACTTACTCAATAGTGTCCTTTTAGAGAAACACTGCTAGCCTTTGGTCAGCTTTCTTGGAAGAATCTGCAGAGGTAAAAACTGCCCTATGTGGCATCCTCCAGCATCAAGAAAACCAAGACCCTGTATTTTACAAGCCAGGTAATGGTGCAGTTACTTAATTGACCTTGTAACTGATGAGGACTGCAGAACAAAGAAGGCAATTGAGCCCTTGTCCCTGCTAATTTTCTACTGTTAGTAATAGAGTGTTTTGTGTCAACACAGCACTGTCAAAATACACTCAAAAATACTCAGGAATTCATTCAAAGATGAAAATTTGCTACTCATTATACGTAAGAAATATATGTGTACAATAAAATACACAGACTTTGTTGCTCTACAGGAAATGAGTCTATACAATCTACCCCAATAGAAAGGTGTGAAGGGTAAGAACACAAGAATAAGAACAGTACCTTGTCGCATTATTTTGTCTCTTTGGTCCAAAAGACGGTATCTTTCCTCAGATGTCTCTGCCACTAATCCTACCAGGTTACTTAGAGATGACAACGAAGCTGCCATGCCTTCTGAGTTCTGTCCTTCAGAACTGGAATCAAAAAGATCTACTTCAAACTGCAGAGCCTTTCGAAGACCAGGCTTCTTTGCTGGAGAGCTAAAAATAGGCGTATTACTTATAAGTGCATGACAACGTACACCAAGTAATCATTGACAAACTAGGCAAACCATTAAGGTGCAAGAAGATACAAAAAAGCCTGCAGCTTTAGCACCTGGTATAAAGCAAGTCTCTTGTATAAAGCCCGTTCTCTAACTACAAAAATACAACAATCAAACTCACAGCTTCTCTGAAAAGAGGACTAATTCCACAGAGCCATTTTTGTCCATGAATGAAACCACTCACTTCAGAAGCCAGTTTAACCAAGACCACCCAACACAGTTAATTACTGCTTGGCCTTACTAGGGTTTTGCACCATTTCTCAGTTTTCTTATGCCTCACTGTTATAGCAGTTTCTCATGTTGTAAAAAGCAAACAAAAAAAATGCTTAAAAAAAAAAAAAGACTGAAAAAATAAAAAGCCTTAATAAGCAGTCAGAAGTAGCCGTCTGACAAAATGTGAGATTTGTAACTCCAATTCAGCCAAAAAGACACATTTAAAATGAATGTGTGCCAAGAAATAGATGAAGCACACTCTCTTGCTAAGAACATCGCTATTCAGCACACACTGATCACTTTTCCCCATCCACCCTGATAGAGTCTTAGAGAACACTCGTACATACCTTCTACCAGGCGTTACAGTGCTGGCAGAAGATCTTATTAAAGGTTTTCGAAGAGGGGAATGCTGGTAGTTTTGCTCTTCACTGCTTTGCCTTCCTTCATCTTCACTTGCTTTCTTCTCCTTGGATGAAAATTCTCTTTTTGCTGGACCTAAAGTGACATATAAACATCAAAGCAGGTACTTGGCAAATAATTTTTGCAACAGCTCTTTGTCTCAACTCCCCAGAAGTGTAGTGAGTAATTGGCTTTATTTTCTGATAATATTATTCCAGTTACAGCCTCATGTATGTATACAACACTAACAGGACAGACTACACTGGAAGTTGCACCAACGAAGCCCATTAACTGCTAGTTAGCTTCAGAGTTCTATAAAGAAAAAGCATTCTTGAATAAAAACACTGCTAAGCTGTAAATGCAATTATTCAGCACACTGCCAATAAATGAAGTCTGGGCATCAAATTCTAGTTCTTTTGAATTTGGGTTATAACTCAAAAAATCACAGCTCAATACCTGGTGGCCTGGTTCAGCCTTGCTCAGTGACAAACCAATGAAAAACCACAAAAACCGTAACACCTGGTATTTAATCTGTTTTACCAACAAAAACTTTGACTGTCATATTGTTTTCAATGCTCCTGTGGTACTTGAAAAATTCACACATCCCAAGCTCAGGCTGGTGTTGACATGCCTCTTCAAGAGTTAAGTCAAAAAGAAAAAGAAGAAATTCTCAGCCAGTTGGATTTCTTACACTCTCTCAGATTAGTTACTATAAAATACTGCCATGCAGGTTTCTGTAGACCTTAATGCCAAAATAACATGATAAAAGCATTTTTACAGCTGCTGCTTTGAGATATTTCTTCTCAAGAAAACAACTCTACAGCTGCTTCTTGCTGTGAAGCTAAGCTTCTGGGTTGGTCAAAGCTATGGCAAGCCATTCACTCATTCTGAAACATATCCTCAAGCCAGGAACTCAGAGCTAGAAACTCTGATTCATAAAATTAAAGGGAAGCACTTGGCAATTCAAATCCTCACCTGGGGAGTTGAATAGCCAGCACCAGCATCTCTTTTGCCTGAATCTCAAGCAGAGGGCTGGGGATAGCCCCTTCCTGGCTCCTAGGCTTCCTGGGAGCTATTCTCATTTTGTGAAGGCAGAGAAATAATTCTGTATGCAACTACATGCTTTAAAATATCCTCCCTCTCTCTCCAATACTTGTGCCATTGCCCACTGTCCTACGCATCACCTGCTCATCCCATCAAGAAACAAAAGACTTACTTGTTTTCTTCTTCTGCCAAAACGTCACTATGTCTTTGTGCAATTCTTTTGCCTTTTTTTTGGCGAGAGCTGCAGAGGCCTGAAAGAAAACAAAGCAGAACACAAAAGCCTGTTAGCACAAGGAAGGACAGTTTCTGCTGGAGAAATGTGTACCAATACTCAGACCTCTAGGCGCTGCCTTTTAGACTAGAATCATTTGAGTTGGAAGGGACCTTTAAAGGCCATCTAGTTCATCTCCTTTACAATGAACAGGGACACCCACAGCTTGATCAGGTGCTCAGAGCCCAGCCAAGCCTGACCTCCAGGGATGGGGCATGGACTATCTCCCTGGTCAACCTGTGCCAGTGCTTCACAACCTCCTGCTTGAGACATCCATGCTATTGGTGGGCTGGGTGCGTTTCCACAAACACATTACTTTTCTAAGAGAGTGCAGAATACACGGGACTGCAGGCCTCACCAAAGCAGTAGCATTCCCAGCAAGCGGATCACCCTGCAAAGATAACGTTGCCCTTGATGCTACTGGGGCATGCAAGGAGGTAACAGCAGCATCGCTTTGGGTTTGGGTGGTGTGTGACCACAGCCAGGACACAAGGAGCTTCTGTTTGGCGTTCAACTGCGCACTAATCACAGAATCATGAAGGCTGTAAAAGACCGCTAAGATCATCCCGTCTATCAGCCCACATCACCGTGCCGCACCGATCACATCCCCTCAGCGCCTCAATCACCCTCTTCTCGAACACCTCCGAGGGCAGCGACTCCGCCACCTCCCCAGGCCGGCTGCTCCAACGCCCCACCAGTCTTCCGGACGACGGTTACTTCCTAACATCCAACCCGACCCCGCGCCAGGCTACGGCACTCAGGTTAACCCCGCTCCCTCGCCGGCAGCCTCCAAAACTCACATGGTCAAAGAAGTGGACGACGGCCGTCTTCTTACTCCTGCGCGTCATGACCCGACGGACTTTCACGAACTGCCCGAAGTGCTTCTCCAGCACCGTCCTGTCGTTGAGGTAGTCGGGGACGTTTTTGCACTGGATGGCCGTTAGCTCGCTCGGCGCCGCGCCGCCGAGGCCGTCGGTGCCATCGTCGCCCCTCGCTCTGCGCGCCGGGGCGACGGGAGCGACATCAGTGGGCCCGAGCCTCGCCGGGTGCGGCCCATCTCGGCCCTCGGCCGCCGGCTCCTCGGCCGCGCCCCGCTCGGGCTCCCCGCGCTCGCGGCCCTGGCTGCGCAGCACCTCCTGCAGCGTGCGGCCGAACAGGGCCCCACCGCGGGGCCGGCTCAGCAGCACGGCGCGTTTCTCCGGCGGCGCCGCCGCTGCCCGCCCGCCCGCCGCTGCCATCCGCCGCGGCGAGCGCTCCCGCTCTTCCTTCCGCTTCAGTCCCTTCGGCGCGGCCTCGCCCACCTCCTCCGCGACGTTCGCCGGCGGCCGCGCGGCTCCCTCCTCGGGGCGGCCGAGCGGCGGGGCGGGCCGCGAGAAGGAGAAGCTGGCGGCGGAAGCCGGCGGCTCGAGTCCGGCCGCCTCGGATGCGAAGCCGAAGGGCGGCGAGAAGGTGAAGGCGGCCGGGCCGTCGGGCGCCTTGAAGCGGAATTCGGGCGGCGCGAAGGCCCCGCCCGCCGCGTCGCCCGGCGCCGGGAAGCCGCCCAGGTCGGTGGGCGGCTTGAAGCTGAAGCCCGCGTTGCCCGCCGCCCGTCCCGGCCCGTAGGGCGGCGCGGCGGCCTGGCCGAAGCGCGGGGAGAAGGCGGGAGGGCCGCGAAACTGACCACCGGAGTTCATGGCCTCCGCTCTCCGCGGCGAGCCGGCCCCGCGCACGCGCCGGCGGGCCGAGGCGGGCCGAGCGGGCGGAGCTCCGGCGCCATGAGCGTGCTGATCCGCAACGCGCAGCGCGCCGCGCCTCTGCGCCGGGTGCCGCTCCGTCGCGCCGTTTGCGCGCTGCGGGCCGCGCTGGGCGCCGCGCGCTTCGACGTGGCGCTGATCTGCGCCGGCGACGGGTTGATGAGCCGGCTGAACGGCGCGTACCGCCGGCGCCCCGAGCCCACCGACGTGCTGTCCTTCCCCTACCATCGGGTGGCGCCGGGCGAGCTCCCGCGGCCGCGCAGCCGCGACGATTACAACCTCGGGGACATCTTCCTGGGGGTGGAGCTAATCCAGCGGCGGTGCCTTCGGGACGGGGAGGACTTCGAGAGCGTGCTGACGGTGAGCTCTGGGGCGGCGGCCTGGGAGGCTTTGCGTTGGTTTTTCTTCTTGGTTTTTAGATGCGGGAGGCGGAAGTCTGGTTGGAGCGGTGTCCGGCTGGTCGAGCGGTGGGACCAGGAAAACCTCGTGTTCTCATGTATACTTTCATGAAACCGTGAATCTCATGGTATCGTGCATATTAGAGAATGTGCATATTGGACACAACAAGCCTGCATATGCACACAGACTGGGGGAGGACAGGCCAGGCAGCAGCCCTGTGGAAAGGATCTGGGTTTTTGGATGACAGCGAGTGGAACCTGAGCCAGCAGTTTGCCCTGGCAGCCAGAAGGGGCAACCGTACACTGAGTTGCACCAGACCCAGCACTGCCAGCTGGGAGAAGGAAGGCACTGTCCCCCTGGTGCAGCCTCACCTGGAGCACGGGGGGCAGGTTAGGTGCCAGAGCATGAGAAGGACATAGAGCTATTGGAGAGCATCCAAAGAAGGGCTGCAAAGATGGTGAAGGATCTGGAGGGCAACGTGTGTGAGGAGTGGCTGAGGTCCTTGGTTTGTTCAGCCCAGAGCAGAGGAGGCTGAGGGGAGGAATCATGGTGGCCTAAAGCTTCCTCATGAGGGGAGCAGAGGGGCCACCATGATTCGAACTGGTTGAGAGTGGCAGCCAACAGCTCAATGTCCGGATGGAGACTAATGGACGAGTGCTGTCCACTAGGGGTCAGTACTGGGACTGACGTTATTTTATGTCTTCATTATTTACACGGACAGTGGGATTGAGCATGCCCTCAGCAAATGCACGGATGACGCCAAGCTGTGTGCTGTGGTCAGCATGCCCAAGGGACAGGATGTCATCCTGAGGGATGATGACAGGCTGAGCAGTGGGCCCAGCAGAACCTCATGAGGTTCAACAGTGCCAAGTGCAAGGTTTTGCACCTGTGACGCGGAAACCCCCACCATCAGTACAAGCTGAGGGATGTAAGGAACACAGCGTGTTATGGTGATGTAAGGACCTGGGCATACTGGTGGATGGCAACTGGACATGAGCCAGCACTGTGCCCTTGCAGCCCAAACCCAACCATATACTGGGCTGCATCAAAAGCAGCGCAGCCAGCAGGTCGAGGGAGGGGATCTGCCCCTCTGTGCTCTGAGACCTCACCTGGAGCACTGCGTCCAGATGGGGAGTCCTCGGTACAGAAGAGATGTGGATCTGTTAGAGCATGTCCAGGGAAGGGCCACAGAAATGCTCCAAGGGATGAAACACTTTTCGTAAGAGCACAGGCTGAGAGAGCTGGGGCATGGACAAGAGAAGGCTGAGGGGAGACCTGAGAGTGGTCTTTTAATATCTGACGGGGGGCTATGAGAAAGGGGACAGACTCCTTAGCAGAGTCTGTTGTAACTGGACAAGGGGAAGTAGTTCCAAACTGAAAGAGGGAAGATTTAAATTGGATATAAGGAAAAGGCTTGTTTTGTTTTGTTTTGTTTTACGATGAGGGTACTGCAGCACTGCCACAGGTTGCCCAGAGAGTTGGTGAGTTCCCCATCTCTGGAGACGTTCAAGGTCAAGCTGAAAAGGGCTCTGAGCAACCTGATGTAGCTGTAGATGTCTGTGTTCATTGCAGAGAAGTTGGACTACATGGCCTTTAAAGGTCCCTTCCATCTCAAACGGTTCTATGATTAATTAAATCCTGGGAGTTTGATTTGGTTTAATTTAAAATAACATATGTGAGCAATTTCAGCTGCACACTGCTTCCGTACAGGAAGGACAGAAGACTGCCTACACCCACCACCTTCCTTGAGGTCTCAGTTCAGAATCTGCCCAGCCAGTGGCTGCTTTCCATGACAGTGAGTGGAGCCCAAGACTTTGGAGAAATTAGGGGCTTTGCACTGGTGAAAGGGCTGCTGAAATGGTGCAGGGTTAATCGTGGCACTGCTCGTGGCACTGTTCATGGCACAGCTCAGCAGAGCAAGCTGCCTGATACCAGTGCCAACTGTGTGTCACTCCTGTTGCTGATCTTGCCTGTACCAGCAAGCTGTGACAAATGTTGGGAGTTAGGTTAGTAACATCTACTCTCTATTCTTTCTTCTCTGCGCAGGTGACTGCAGCCCATGGATTGTGTCACTTGCTTGGCTACCAGCACAACACAAAGGCGGAATGGCAACAGGTAAAGCGGTGCCCTTGCCCTGGGAGGGTGCATGGTGCCCAAACTGTACCAAAGCTGAAAAGATTTCCCTTTGTCCATCTCAGAATCACAGAACTGCAGGGGCTGGAAGGGATCTCTGGAGATCCTTTAGTCCAGTGTCCTGCTAAAGCAACCTCCCTGCAGGAGGTTGCACAGGGAAGTGTTTGAATGGGTTGGAATATCTCCAGAGAAGGAGACTCCACCACCTCTCTGGACAGCCTGTTCCAGGGCTCTGCCACCATCCTGGACAGCCCTGACAAACTGGGGTACATGTTGGTAAGGACACGCTGCTTATCACACAGATGTCATGTCCCTGCTCTCCTCTCTGGCCTGTGGTATTCAGCAGCTGTTTCAGCCCCTGTGCCCTTCTCCTACAGATGTACCAGAAGGAAGAGGAAATCCTGGAGGAGCTGAACCGGCTCACAGGCAGCAGCCTCCGGCCCCTCACTTCTGGCCTCTTCTGAGAGAAGGGCTGAGCCGCCACCAGGCCACCCCGGACATGGCAGTGCACCACCCTGGCCTCCTCATGCTACTGCTGCTGGGTCTGGCCACCCTGGCCTTTCCACCACACGCTGCTGCCCAGTCGCTGCCCGCTGCTCTCCGTGCTGGCCATGCTGCCACCTCGCTGCCCACTGCCGCTGCCGCACCACGCACTCGGTGAGGAGCAGCCCTACCACCCTGGCCCAGGCAGTGCTGTCTCCCTGGGTCTGAGCCCCCTCCTTCACTACTTCCGCTCAGACCATGGGTCTCCTGATATGGTGACCAACAGCACCATTGGGAAGTGATTTTGTGGGCACATCAAAAGCCTTGTTCACCCTGTTGTTTTGTTTGAGTCATGTCTGGGAGACAGCACCATCATAGCCGTCGTGATTTGGGTGCTGCCTGGGGTCTCTTTCTGTCTACCAACACCAGTTTTGCCTTTCTGGTGGCCTTTTCTAGTGGCAGAGAGGACTCACCCTTTCTGCCCTCCTCAAAGGGTCCTCCTTTGTCAGTATTTGTGTCACAGGAATTAGCCCAAGTGACTTGTCAGTCATTTCACCCCCCTCATTGCATACAGATTACTCTTCAGGCTGTGCAAGATGCTCAGGGTGTTTGCTTGGTGTCCCTTCTGCGTCATCCTTTGCTGCAGGAGAGACCTGCCAAGAAGGCCTTCAACAATAGGAGAGTCTCTTGGGACCATCCTTCCTGTAGTGCTAAGGCATGCCATGGTCTCCTCTGCCTGTGCAGCATGCACTGCTCAGCCTTCCCCCATGTACACTCCCTTCCATCTCCTGAATACCACAAACTCATGAAAGAGCAAGAATTATCCTTGCAGTAGAGTTGCACCACATATACATGAAGTAAAATAACCTGTGTAATTGCTTTGAATTCTTCCTGAAGGGTGACGTTGCCTTGCTCTCTCTAGATACCTTCTGTATGATGTAAATCCTCCTGAAGGATTCAACCTTCGCAGAGATGTCTACATTCGTATTGCTTCACTTATGAAGACTTTACTGAAAAGTGAAAATTGGGTGTTAGTTCTGCCACCCTGGGGACGTCTCTATCACTGGCAGAGCCCTGACATCCTTCAGGTCCGAATCCCTTGGTCTGAATTCTTTGATCTCCCAAGCCTTAATAGGAACATCCCTGTGATTGAATATGAGCAGTTCCTTGCAGGTAAAGTATGAAATAATGCATTCTACACTTGACTAAATCATGGAGATGTTTTCTATAGAAGTTTGTTTTTGCGTATGCTTTTATCCTTATGTATGTGAAATAAAAAATCAGTTGGCAGGAGGAGAAATGGGAAGAAAACTTTTGGGGGCAGCTTGTTTCAATGCTCTGTCACTCTGACAGTAAAGAATTTCCTTCTCACGTTCAAGTGGAATTTCCTGTGTTCCATTTCATCCCATTTCTTGTGTTGGTAGGCACCACAGAAAAGGAGCCTGGCTCCATCCTCTTGACACTCTCCCTTCAGATGTTTAGAAGTGTTAGTAAGATCCCCTCAGTATTTTCTTCTCCAGGCTGGACAGCCCCAGCTTCCACAGCCTGACCTCATCCAGGAGTTGCTCCAGGCCCCAACCATCTTTGTGGCCCACCGCTGGATTCTCTCCAGCTGTTCCTTGTCTGTCTTGAACTGGAGAGCCCAGAACTGGATACAGTATTCTAAATGTGGCCTCACCATGGCACAGCAGAGTGGAAGTATCA
Source organism: Meleagris gallopavo (assembly GCF_905368555.1). Classification (NCBI taxonomy): domain Eukaryota; kingdom Metazoa; phylum Chordata; class Aves; order Galliformes; family Phasianidae; genus Meleagris; species Meleagris gallopavo. The sequence goes on from NC_139410.1 coordinate 8,591,587, forward strand.
CTTCCTTTGACCTGCTGGCCATGCTCTTTGTAAAGCACCCCATGACAACATTGACCTTTCTACCAGCAAGGGCACGCTGCTGGTTAATGGCCAACCTGTTGTCCACCAGGACACCCAGGTCCCTCTCTGCAGAGCTCCTCTCCAGCAGGTCAGCCCCTAACCTGTACAGATGCAAGCAGTTATTCCTCCACAGGTGCAAGACTCTACTCTTGCTCTTGTTGAATCCCATAGGGTTCCTCTCTGTCCAACTCTCCAGCTTGTCCAGGCCTTGCTGTATGGCAGCACAGCCTTCTGCTGTTCCAACCACTCCTCCCAGCTTCATTTTCTTTAGCGTGTAATGCCACATAGAGTTAACCACCACGCTGCAAAATCTACAAGTGTCACAGAGCTCTTTGGCACAGGAAATAAAGACCACCAAATGTCACACCTCTGTAAAGGGCCCTGAAGGGATCTTTGGCCCCTCCCTTTCAGTAAAAAGAATTTTAAACTCTGAAATTTGAGGGAGGAAGGGTAAGAGGGGTATGAACTTCTGGAGGCTCTTCCTGTAGCAGCTACCCACAGCACTGAAAATCTCTATGCTTCATACTTTCTCTGATCGTGAAGGGAATCAAACTCAAATTTTACATGAATCAAAAGGTAAAAATAATCTGCACATAAATGATAGAAAACAAAGATGCAAAGAAAGCATGTGCAGGGCTGAACAAAGGCTTGGAAGGAAGGCTTGGTTTTGTTCTACATAAAGTATGTTTTATCCAGTTTTAAAATTTACACTTTTGTGCTGATTAATTTCTGCTTGGCACATTAAGTCACGTATAGTTGAGTAGAACTAACAGGTTGTCACATCCCCTGACCAGTGTTCAACTCACACTGAACTTCCTTCCCTTTTCAGTAGGGAAAAGAAGGAAGAGAGAGACTAGTATCATATTATTTCCAGTGGAATGTTTACTGCAAGTAATGCAAGTTCGCACCTTTATTGTAATGATTTTTTTTCATGCCCATTAATACTTTGCTTTGCCTTCTGTTTAGAATCAGGAGGGCCCTTTATTGAGCAGATTTATGTCCTGCAAGGCTATGAGGAAGGATGGAAAGAAGGAACATGGGAAGAAAAAATAGATGAGAGGCCTTGCACTGATCAGCTTATGTATTCCAAAGACAAGCACCAGTACTACAGGTAACGTCTAGCAATCATTTCACTTGTCTTCTATTCAGTAAGAAATTCACCCACTTTGATGGAACAAACTTGGGTGATTAGTGATACTTTGTGACCCTCTGAATGCGTTGGATTCATTTTCTTTATAAAACTTGATCAATATTAAAATGTAATAGAAAAAAACAATTTTAAAAAGTCATTATGTCATAAAAAATATTATAAAGGAACTGTCTGTTTTCTTTACCTTGTATATCATTTTCCTAGGGTGTACTGCTGATTTATTTCATTCTATGTGTGGCATCAACTTAAAATACAAACCTGTGAACCAAAACCTTTTATTTTCTTTTAGGGGATGGTTCTGGGGTTATGAAGAAACGCGGGGTCTGAATGTCTCTTGCCTGTCTGTTCAAGGATCTGGCTCTGTTGTAGCCCCCATCCTTCTGAAGAATACCTCAGCACAGTGAGTTGCTTTGTGTTATGCCATGTCCTCAAGCCCATTGCTAGGTGGGAAGAGCAGGGAGAACTTAAAGGCTATGTCTCGTTGTTCTGATGTTTCATCACTAAGCTACCATGGTCCATTAAAATCATTATGGAAGGAATTTATGCTCTAAAAACAACTAACTGCAGTGCTAACAACTAAGAGGAAATAGCCTTGAGCTCTTCCTAATTCTCTCTCAGGTAGATAACTCTACTTGTTTTCTTCTTCTTCCTTTATGCTTTAATGTTGTGTTAAGAGGAGAGGGAACAGTGTAAATATAGTGTATCCCAAGTACTCATCTTGGATCAGAAGAGGCAGTGCTTGATCTCATGTGACCTCAATCCCCATTAGTATGAGCTGCGTTTATAGAAAGCACGTTTTGTCTTTCTGTTCTGAAATGCAGAGATGCCACTAGAATGATCAGAGGAAAGGGAAACTCTCATATGAGAGATGAAGCATGCTTACGTTGTCCCAGTAGCAGAGCATTTCCAGACAGTTATGACCCTGTAATAATTGAAGAAGTTATAGCACAGCAAAAGCTACTGGAGTACAGGGTAGAACAGGAAAAGGAAATAATCACTGTCTATACGTCCGGGGAATAAATCTATAGGAGAACTACAAGGTGTGTAAGATGAAGTGTAGCCTGCCATGAAAAAAAATACAGCCAAATGTATGACATCGATACTGTTTAATTGGAAATGAGATGAAAGTTCCCTTCGGCAGAGCAGTGAAATTTGTAGTACTTCCTGCAGGGAGCAGAGGAAGCAAAATCCTGTTCTTCAGCAGTGGTGGTTTACTGTCTGTGGGGGTTAAACTGCAATATTTGCCAGTGAAAGTGGGAATCTGTATAAAATAAACCATAAAAGTCTATATATGTAGTCCTGCAGTTAATTCTTTCATGGTACCTACGATAGATCTAGTGTTGAGGAAAGTAAAGAGAAAAATTAGGAGTGATGCCGAAGTATTCCTAAGCTGCAGACAAGGTACTTTATCCACAAGGTTATATTTTTCAATCAGATGTGAGCAGGAATAGCAACAAGCATAACAGTGCAAGTGCAGCTGCAGGCCTCTGAAGGGGTCCTACAGAAGGGCAGGGGAGGGCAACCTGTTCCATGCCCACCACATTTTGGTGCACAGCCTCTAGTCCTGTCTTTGTTACTGAAGAGCAGAGATCATGGAATCATCATAGATTTGTTTGAGTTGGAAGGGACCTTTAAAGGCCATGTAGTCCAACTTCTCTGCAATGAACACAGACATCTACAGCTACATCAGGTTGCTCAGAGCCCTTTTCAGCTTGACCTTGAACGTCTCCAGAGATGGGGAACTCACCAACTCTCTGGGCAACCTGTGGCAGTGCTGCAGTACCCTCATCGTAAAACAAAACAAAACAAAACAAGCCTTTTCCTTATATCCAATTTAAATCTTCCCTCTTTCAGTTTGGAACTACTTCCCCTTGTCCAGTTACAACAGACTCTGCTAAGGAGTCTGTCCCCTTTCTCATAGCCCCCCGTCAGATATTAAAAGACCACTCTCAGGTCTCCCCTCAGCCTTCTCTTGTCCATGCCCCAGCTCTCTCAGCCTGTGCTCTTACGAAAAGTGTTTCATCCCTTGGAGCATTTCTGTGGCCCTTCCCTGGACATGCTCTAACAGATCCACATCTCTTCTGTACCGAGGACTCCCCATCTGGACGCAGTGCTCCAGGTGAGGTCTCAGAGCACAGAGGGGCAGATCCCCTCCCTCGACCTGCTGGCTGCGCTGCTTTTGATGCAGCCCAGTATATGGTTGGGTTTGGGCTGCAAGGGCACAGTGCTGGCTCATGTCCAGTTGCCATCCACCAGTATGCCCAGGTCCTTACATCACCATTACACGCTGTGTTCCTTACATCCCTCAGCTTGTACTGATGGTGGGGGTTTCCGCGTCACAGGTGCAAAACCTTGCACTTGGCACTGTTGAACCTCATGAGGTTCTGCTGGGCCCACTGCTCAGCCTGTCATCATCCCTCAGGATGACATCCTGTCCCTTGGGCATGCTGACCACAGCACACAGCTTGGCGTCATCCGTGCATTTGCTGAGGGCATGCTCAATCCCACTGTCCGTGTAAATAATGAAGACATAAAATAACGTCAGTCCCAGTACTGACCCCTAGTGGACAGCACTCGTCCATTAGTCTCCATCCGGACATTGAGCTGTTGGCTGCCACTCTCAACCAGTTCGAATCATGGTGGCCCCTCTGCTCCCCTCATGAGGAAGCTTTAGGCCACCATGATTCCTCCCCTCAGCCTCCTCTGCTCTGGGCTGAACAAACCAAGGACCTCAGCCACTCCTCACACACGTTGCCCTCCAGATCCTTCACCATCTTTGCAGCCCTTCTTTGGATGCTCTCCAATAGCTCTATGTCCTTCTCATGCTCTGGCACCTAACCTGCCCCCAGTGCTCCAGGTGAGGCTGCACCAGGGGGACAGTGCCTTCCTTCTCCCAGCTGGCAGTGCTGGGTCTGGTGCAACTCAGTGTACGGTTGCCCCTTCTGGCTGCCAGGGCAAACTGCTGGCTCAGGTTCCACTCGCTGTCATCCAAAAACCCAGATCCTTTCCACAGGGCTGCTGCCTGGCCTGTCCTCCCCCAGTCTGTGTGCATATGCAGGCTTGTTGTGTCCAATATGCATATTCTGTAATTCACGGTCCCTTCTCACCAATTTATTTTATCTAGCTATCCGTTCTGTGTTTTTGTAATAATTACTACTATGTTGTCCAGTACTGACATCAAGCTTACCACTGTGTTGCACAAATGTCCAAAGCACATTTTTAGAGGATTAACATCAGACTGGCCTCATTGCAGGCCTCTGATACTAACACCATTTTAGCAAGAGGACATATACCAGAATTTTAGGCACTGCTGCTTCACCCTTGGTTGAATGGCTTGGCTATCCTTTAGGTCACTTGTCCTAGCTTCCTGTAGCTATACACTCCCTGTGGACACTTTGGTTCAGTGTGTCCTGTTATGAGTTTGCTGTCCCACATGGGATCTTCCCAGCTGTTCCACCTACCACATAGCTACAAGGAATTACACTTTTTGTTTCCTTTCAGATATTATCATGTCTAAATGATTGTTAAGCTTTTAATATTCTTTTTCTTTGTATTGGAAGGAAGACTTTTCATTTAACTGAAGCCCTTTATCTCTTGTTGCCAAAATTCTTTATAGCTTTCCTTTGTTTGTTTGTTTTTTTTTCTGTTTAACCCCATGGAGCTTGTGAGCCTTTCAGTTTTCTTCACTTGGGCACAACTTCATTATTTTTGTATAGATCCCCTTTTAAAAGTTGAATTTAACTGTAGTAGCTTTTCTTTCACCAGGTGATTATCAATCTGATTCACCTCTAAGCTTTCTTTTAAATGCAGTGATTGTTCTCCACCAGCACAGTCTATAGACTATTTTCCAGATTTTTTTGTAGCTGTACATGCAAGTGCCTAGCTGATTTGGAACAGTGTTTATCTAAAGCTGATCGGTTATTTGATTCCTGTCATTTTAAGTAGAATAACTTTGATCTCCCTTCTGCAGAAGCATTTCTTTGTGTGTTCACTCATATTCAGTTTGCTCAGAGCACTCGCCAAATCTTCATCCTGTATATTTTTGGATGCTCAAAACTCTCAGAATCTTCCCTGCTTCATAAATCTTGGACATTGCAGTTGAGTTCCCAGTGTACAAAGAACTTATGGAAAACATAGGCTGTTTGTATGTCAGCTAAAAAAATCAATTTAAAATGTCTCCTTTTTTACTAATACGCTTTTCTAGCATCTGTATATTCTTAAATCTGTTTACTGTAGGGTGCTTTATTACATACATGGAAACCACCTTCTCTGGTTTTTCTCTTGTGAATGCAAAGAAGCTCAAATCTGCTTTCAGGCTGTTACATTACTGCTTACTTCTCCCCTTTGGATCATTCTCCCTGTTGGCAATCTTATTTCTATAATAGCAACTACTCTGAGGGCTATATGAGGGATTGTTATTGCTTGTTTGTGTTTAATTATCACACCGAAGAGTAACATTTATTAAGGAAGAGAGTAGCAACACACAACACCATTATTCTATTCTTATCAGGCTCTGGGTCGCAATTTGCCTTATACATCATAGATGTATCCCTATTCCCCTTGCTCTATTTCCAAGTAGATCATAGGCTGTATAAAGAAACATCATAATGTGAATTCTGTTCCTAAGGGAACTACACTCAGTTCTACAATTTTTAATAGGTCAGTGATGTTGGACAGAGCTGAAAACCTTCTTCATGACCACTATGGAGGGAAAGATTATTGGAATGTGAGTATTCTGCAGTTAGCTTCTCTAGATTTTCTACTTGGTTTTGATTTAAAAAAAAGTTGTTGACCAATACCTGCTTCTGTTTTGCCTTGGATTTTTTTTCTTGAAAGTAACTTTTTTCAGCAGCATTTGCTAAAGGTGGTCTTCAGGCCGCTATGGATTAATGTGATTAATGTGTCTTCAAGTTTTCTCCCCAAAGATCTAGAGCTCTAGGAAGCTGTATTTAGAAGGACCTCCCCTATGCAACGCATCTGCAACCTAAACAGAACTGCCTTTGTGTAAATTCTAGTCAGCCTCAAGATGAGATGTTTCAAAAGAGTTCCTGAGAGTGCTCAGTATCATGCTAACTTTCTTTCTGATTGCAAAATTCCTACAAGTTTCAAGGTAACACTGAGCACTTCAGGATACCCCACCCAAGGGTCTATAAAATAATTCCTATGAGAGTAGTTTTAATAAAATATAACAAAGATAAAAAGTTCAGCCATCAGAAAATAGAAAAGATGTGCTTGATATAGTTTAAATTTTAAAGAGAAAGTGGCTTTCTCTCCTGATGTTCTGAAACCAGTTGTGTAGATCACCAGTATCTTCCTCTAAACCATGTCCCTCAGTACAACATCTAAATGTTTCTTGAACACTTCCCTGGGCAGCCTGTTGCAGTGCCAGACCACTCTCAGAGAAGAATTTATTCCTAACATACAGTCTGAATTTCCTCTGGCACAACTTGAGGCCATTCTCTCATCCTATTGCTAGTTACATGGGAGAAGAGGCCAATCCCCACCTAACCACAGCCTCCTTTTCAGGCAGTAGTAAAAGCAGTAAGGTCCCCTCTGAGACTCCTTTTCTTTACACTGAACAACCCCAGTTCCCTCAGCTGCTCCCCATAAGAATTGTGCTCCAGACCCCTTGCAGTTTTGTTGCCTTTCTCTGAATGTGCTCCAGGGCCTCGGTGTCTTTCTTGTAGTGAGGGGCCCAACACTGAGCACTCGAGGTGCGGCCTCACCAGAGCTGAGTACAGGGGGATGGTCACTCCCTGCTCCTGCTGGCTGCACTATTTGTGACACAAGCCAGGATGCCGTTGGCCCTCTTGGCCACCTGGGCACACTGCTGGCTTGTGTTCAACTGAGTGTTGATCAGCACCCCCAGGTGCATTTCCTCAATGCAATCTTCCAGCCACTCTGCCTCAAGCCTATAGCGTTACATGGGGTTGTTGTGGCCGAAGTGCAGGACCTGGTGCTTGGCCTTGTTGAACCTCACCCCATTGGCCTCAGCCTGGCGATCCAGCTTATCTAGATACCTCTGTAGGGCCTTGCTATTCTCCAGCAGATCAGTATTTCCTTCCAACTTGGTATCATCTGCAAAATTACTGAGGGTGTACTCAATTGCTTCATCTAGGTCATCAGTAAAGATATTAAACTCAGCTGGCCACAGTATTGACTGAGAAACACTATTCTGAGAAACTGGTCACCAGCTGGATTTATCTCTGTTCACTACCACCCTCTGGGCCCAGCCCTCCAGCCAGCTCTTCACCCAGCAAAGAGTACCCCTGTCCAAACCACAGGCTGCCAGCTTTTCTAGGAGAGACAGAGTCAAAGGCTCCTCTGAAGTCTAGGTCACAGCCTTTCCCTCACCCAGGGGCAGTCAGAAGATCAGGTTGATCAAGTAAGACCTGCCTTTCATGAACCCATGCTTGTTGGGCCTGGTCCCATCATCATCCCGCACATGCTGTGTGACTGCACTCAAGCTGATCTATTTGATAACCTTCTCTGACACTGTCCTTTAGCTCCCTGGATTCTCCTACAGTCTCTTCTTGTAGATGAGTGTCACACTGTCAAGTCTCCAGTCATCTGGGACTTACCATCATCCTAAACTGCTGATAGATAGTGGAAAGTGGCTTGGCAGTCACTTTCACCAGCTCCCTCAGCACCCCTGGGTCAACCTCATCAGGCCCCATGGACTTGTGTCATTCCACAAAGAGGTCACTATTTCCTCCTGAACTGTGGGGGGGCTTATTCTGCTCCTCATCCTAGACTTCCAGGTCAGGGAGCAGAGTAGCCTGAAAATAACTGGTCTGAACAACTTTGTCCGAGAATACGTCAGCAAAATGCAGGATTTCTGAATTTGGTTTTACCACACTGGGAGGATGACCTCAGAGAATTAGATGATCTGTGCTGTTCATTTGATTCGTGTTCACAAAGAGAACGTAACTGGTACTGATTTTGTTTTCTCAAACTTAGAGCCACAGAAAAATTTAGGCTGGGATGTGTCCAGTTGGCTCTGCCATGACAGTTGCATTCCAGAACTAGATCTGATTGTTCTGGGCTGTGTCCTGTTGAGGGTAGAAGGTCCCCATGGCTGGAGATCTGTCACCTCTCCGGGGCCCATCCCACAACTTTGCTGCTCTTGCCAATAAAAAGTTTCACCTTATGTCTAAACAGAAGTTGCCTTGCAGCAGCTTGGGCCCATGGTCTCTTGCCATTTTCACCGTGCCTCTAAGAAGGGTCTCTGTTGTTTATTTCTTTCCTGATGAAAAGAAAGAAGCAGCAAAACTTAGAGATAGTTAGAAAGGACAATATCATACATGCAAATTTGAAATACTCCATGTAATAGAATAACCAAATACAGAGAGCATCCACTTTAGAAAGTGTGTCAGTTTGTGTGTTCTCTTTTGGATATGCCTTTGCAAAATGAGTATTCATCCAGAATGTTTGCTGTCAGAGGAATGCTTTGTGCCCAGAAAAAACCTGTTTGGCACTTATGCAGTATGTGTGACATGACATGACAGCTGCACACACATCAGGATGAACTTCAGAAGTGTTTGATATGGGCATGCGTTCGAAGCTGTTTGTTGTTCTCCCCAGTGCATTGTACTGCCATGGGTTGTGTATGCACATTTCTGCTGCTTTTTGGGTATAGTGTCTTCATCACATCTAGGGCAAGGTGACTAATGTCTCAACAGGATCAAATTGTGTTGACGTTATACAGAAAGAAGGAGAAAGTCTGTCCCTGAACTATAGCATGAGTCTTCTGCAGCAGACAGTATGTACATCCTCCTTTAATATGAAGTTTTGCTAGAAGATTTGGGATGAGATTAGAAAGCCAGTATTGATCTCTTTCAGGATACTAGAAGAGTATTCTGAGAGCTCCTTGTTCATGAAGCTATCTGCACTTAGTCATTTTTAGCTCTCCCTTTTTCTGATTCAGCATCTGCTCTTATTCCAACAGACTCGTCGAAGTATGGTATTTGCTAAACATCTCCGTGTAGCAGGAGATGAGTTTAGAAACAAGTACCTTCAATCCACAGACGAGGCAGACAGGACTCATTACAATGAGGACTGGACACAGATGAAGGTAAAATTGTAACAGTTAGCTTCCCGTAATAGATGGGATAAATTGCTTTTATTTTCTATACACTGCAGGGAATATTGGAAGATATGCATGAATCTCACTCTCCTTGCCCAGATCACAGTGGACATATGTGTTAATACTCTCTCCTTTTTGTGTGACATGAGTCACACAAAAGGTGTTGAGATGCAGCTGGCTGATCTGGCTGTTAGATTTCTGTTGCCCTCATTTCACTAAAGGAAACTTAGATCTCTTCTTGTGTTTAGCATCATCTTTGATTATAAAGTTCAGCTGCAAACTGCCAGTTCTGGGTTTGGTCAAGGAGAGCGTTTTTGCTTACAAAGATTTTGCACCCTAATTTGTCTTGTATGACGCTGGCCTCCAAAAATCAAAGTGCTACAAATCCATACCTTAAAATTACTTTCTTCAGCCATCAATGCCTTATCTAGAGATTATGCATTAAAATTCCCAGGCCTTTACAGTGTGAATGGATAATGGCACTCTTAGGTTTTAAAATGTATTGATCTTTCTCTCTTAGGTTAAGATGGGTACAGCTTTAGGTGGTCCGTACCTTGGGGTTCATCTCAGAAGGAAAGATTTCATCTGGGGTCACAGAGAAGATGTGCCTTCCCTGCATGGAGCAGCAAAGAAAATCCACAGCCTCTTGAAAACGCATAACCTTGACAAAGTTTTCATAGCCACTGATGCTGTTGAGGATGGTAGGCAAATAATAATCACTTTAGGATCAGTGACTTTTGAGAATGAGCACAGGATTATTTTGTTTTTATAAACAACTTTTATAAGAATTCATATGCCTCCATCATTGAACATGAACAGGATTGGACAGCTAGCTGTTTCCTTCAAACATCTGTAGTTGGTATCTGTAATGCAAGGGAAAGCACAACAATGTGCAGAGCAGCAGGATCCCAGGCTGCAGGGGGTGAGGATTTGCACAAACACAACAGGAGTAGGCACAGAAATAAGGGAAAGGAGCTACTCACCTTGAGAAGGCCTCAGGTATATAGGAATCTCCAGAGAGATACCTTGGCCTCCACTGCCATCCCTTAAATGAGATCAGGGAAGTGGTGGATCCTGGCTCCAGCCCTTGTGGTCACTCAGGTGACTCCTGAGCTCTCCTGGGTTGGCCCTGCTTTTCTACTAGGTGCACAGTCACTGCTTCAAGCCTTGACTTAGCATTTCCATTACAGTGTCAAAACATTTGTTAGGCATTTCTCACAGGGACTCTGACAGTCTCTACAATTGGGAATTTAGAATCATGGAATAGCTCAGGTTGGAAAAGACCTTAAAGATCATTAAGTCCAACTGCAACATTTGATAAGTAACATGCCATCTTTGCCTATTCCTCTTCATCTTCCTTCCACCCTACCTTTTTTCTTTGCTTTTCAGAGAGTCTTGCATGCTGCTGGGAAGAGATCTCTGAAGTCTCCTTCCAGCCACCCATTTGTCTGTCTTCAACAACCATCTGGGGTGGCTATGTCTGTGAAATCTCCCAACGCTGGGGTTTCCCCCAGGGTTGCACCTCCTTTCCAGTACTGTCTAGGGATATGTTTAAATATACAGTGTAAGAATACCCCTGCAGGGAACTGTGAATTTATCTTAGGTTTGCTGTCATTACAGCTTCTCTGTAGAAATGAAAAGGAGACTAGTAGCTGTGTCCATTATACCTTGTGCAGGTTTCCTTGACCTGCAGTATTTGTCCACCTTACACCATCTGCCTTACTGGCTGCAGCCCTTGCTTACTATACTCTGATGTTTGTCAGATGTGTCATAAAGTTAATCAGTAGATTTTGGATTTGCTTGCTTTATAACTGTTCACCCAAAGCTTTTTTAAACACTAAAATTTTACAGCAGCAGCAGATTGCACTTTCTAACATAAAAGTTTGTTTTTCTCTGTTTCAGAGATTGAATTGCTCAAGAAACTGGTGCCTGAGATGGTGAGGTTTGAACCTACTTGGGAGGAGCTAGAGCTGTACAAAGATGGGGGAATGGCTGTGATTGACCAGTGGATCTGTGCACATGCTAGGTAGTGAATTTGATTTTCTTTGGGCCTAATTTTACTGTTACAAACCTGAATATTGTTTTTGACCCAGATATAGTTATTTGCAAATCTCTTACTGAAATTCATTGGACTGAAATCTGTTACTTGTGTTTGAAAAGCAAATGAGCTTCAGAAACCCGTTCTGATTTTTTTCCACAGGTATTTTATAGGCACCTCAGTTTCAACATTTTCCTTTCGGATTCATGAGGAAAGGGAGATCTTGGGATTTAATCCAAAAACAACTTACAATCGATTTTGTGGTGAAAAAGAGAAAAACTGTGAGCAGCCAACTCACTGGAAAATTGTATATTAGTATGCAGAGAAATCCAAAGACCTTATACTGGTGAACTCAAAAGAAAAAGGAAAGTCTATGGGGAAGAACATCCCTTCAGAACTCAGTCCTCAGCTTTCTTCTATGATTCTTGCTGTTTACTTGATGTTTGGGCTTTGAAACACAAGCAATATTTATCCTCTTATTCAGGCACTGATGGGAGCAAGGAAAATGAAGTTATCCTTGGATTCAGTTCTCAGTGTAACTGTGGTGACAGGACAATACTGGACACTGCACTGGAGATTTGAAAGGCAAAGCTTTGCTCCGAAATAGTGAATTAAGTCAAAGTTCTGTTTCTAGTTCTGGGGAAGGAGGGCATCAAAGTTTAACATCTACAAATGTAACATAACTACAGTCTGTACTGCATTTCTGTCTTTACCTAATTATTTTTTGTTCAGCTCAGTGCTTGCCTCTGATTGCAGAAACTACAGCTCATCTACACTATGTGAAGTTGTAGACTGTGCACAAACTGCAATTCCCTGGGAAAATCTTCCCTTTTCAAACAGCAATTTGTCAACATTCAAGTTTTTTGATGCAATCAGTACTCAGTAATAATTCTCTGTGAGAACCAGCTGCTTTTCCTAGCAATCTCAGTGGGCCTGTACTAAGAGAGGCACCAAGATTGGGTTTGTATAGTGGTGAAAGAAACAAAGGAAGCTTTTCCTCATCCTTCGAAGGGTCAATTTAATCTGACTGATGCTCATACCTTTTGGGTATTACTCAGATGTTCAACTAACGGAGACTAGTTACTAGACTGTGATGCTTTGCTAGGGAACGTACTGAAAGGCCTTTCATGCTTCCATGTCAGTTAAATGGATCGTCTCACTAGTTCAAAGGAATTTTTCCTGCATTTCTGCTTTCATTTTTCAAAAGGGAACAAAATGAGGAAAATAACAGATAATAAAGGTCATTGGACCTCATAATAATGTTTATAGGCAAAGCAGAAATCTTGTAGATAGCACTGTGCTCTGATGGAGATGGCTGGTAGTACATGGGAGGAGCACTGTGCTACACTACCAGTCAGAGAGAAAGTGCAGCTTCCATTTGAGAAATGTTTTGTAACTACCAATTCTAGCTTGTGCAGTCTCTTGCTATTCAGAATTGTCTGGTGGAAGTATTCTGCTGCATTTTGTGCTTCAAATGGAATGTGTGTGGTTCTGTTAAGCAAGATAAACTTTTTTCAAAAATGGACCAGGAGAGAGAGGTTTCAAGAGGTGAGGCAGGCACTTTTCCTAAATCCAATTTTACTGGATTGTTACTCCTCTGTTAGTGGACCTTCCACTTACTTTTTTCTTTGGTTTGAGTAGGGATATAGATAGGACCCTTACACAGCATGCACTGAGTATTTCATACGTGCTTCCAGACACTGAGGTTGTTTCTTCTGTGCAATTGCAGTGAGGGTCATGAAGACATCTCAGACAGCAGTAGCTGCAGCTCTCCTATTTTTACCAGCTGTTTATTTTATCTCTGTGCAGCAGCTGACTCTTACTTGTTATTAAGTGAGGAACCAAGCATTTCAAAGCAGTGCCTTTGCTCATGAAGCTGTGTTCTTGTTTATCCTGTGTGCCATGTAAAGCGATAGTGGCATTTTACATATAAGAAGAACCTCAGTTCATTAAGAAAAATAAAAAGCTTTCTAGCATGTTGTGTGTTTTGTCCATTCTTACTACTTTTTACCTGTGCATTTTACAGTATCAAGACTGTTGACTTAGCATAGGAGATACTTGGATAAAACCTGCAACCCCAGCAAGGCTTTATTCATTACCCGTCCCAAGAAGCAAAAGTACAGCCAGCATTGGCCTTCTTCTCACTGAGAGACTGCAACTATGAGAGCTCCTCTGAAAGTAATGCCTCCTGTTTTACAGTATTGGCACACATCATCAGAGGCAAATGTTAGTGGTATGGCAGTAGAGGTTGAACCTTCCCACCAGAATTCTGTTACATTTTGATAAACGAGTCCAGAGGAAAGCCACTAAAATGGTGTTTGCAGTGCATGGCAAACGAGGAGAGAAGAAGGGAGCTGAACCTAGGGGAAAAAAAAAAAGGAACTATTTTCTTTCACTACATAAAAAGGATTGTAGAGAAAACAGATAGGCCTTTTTCAGAGCGCTCAGCGAAAGGACAGGAAGCCAAAGGCCCAAACTGCCACAGGGAAATTTCTGCTCACCCATTTTCTGACACCCACTTTTCTGGCTCAAAGCAGGGATTAGAGAGCAAGGTGACAGCTCCCATGGTCAAGGGCTTCCAACTGTTAATCTCAGTAAAAAGCTGAAAAAAGAATGACAGCAGTTGTTTAAATGGTGGAATTTCCTTGTTTCTTAGGTCCACAAGTTCTTGAGACACATTTCTTTCTTGTCTTTGCTGTTAGAATATGTACACAATACACAATAGTCTGCATACACATGACCTCATGGCCTCTCTGTGCAACCTGTACTGATATATCTCTTTCTATTACAAGCTGCCCTGTGATTCTGTATTGTCTTCTGCCTCTGCATGCAGCCTTCTGTGTTAAAGAGTAACTAACTTTCCATTGCAATGGAAAGCTTAGTCAGATGATACGTATTCTTGGCAGTAATACTGATAATATTCCATTTTTAGGGCAGTTACACTTCCAGATTATGTTCTCTCTGTCTTGGAAAGTTGACCTGTCATTGGCTCAGCAGTATTTTCCTACAAGATACAACTCAGATCACAGATTAGTTTGACCCAGTGTTAAATCTCCTAAGGGCACACACCTGATATCCCCAACCTTTTGCATCGCCCCCCTAATGCACTCAGATCCTTGGGCAAAGACAATCCTAGAAATGGGTTTGCCTTTTCCCAAGGAAGGAGCAACTGACAGTGTCTTCCCCACCTACTTCCCTGCATACACTTTGGAGACTTTATATCCTCCCAAAGTTTTTTGTCTCTTTGTCTGAGTAGGACCAGGATGGTTGTCTTCGGGTGGAAAGCCACTGCCAGTGGCTTCTGCTAAATTTTCATTCCAAAGTTTCCATGTCCTTGCACCCAATACCCTCAGTATAAATAGTCCATTATATCAACCTTTCCAGAAGCTTGTGGGTTGCCATGACTTGCCACAATGCAGCAGCCTAAATGGGTTTACCTCTGCACTGCCAGCTGCTTTACCTCTATTGCTGTAGCCATCCCCACAAAGAAACTGCCACCATTCATGAGTCAGTATGGAGTACTGGCCATTTTTCAGCAAATTTCAGGGCCAGCTGGAGAGTTTTCACCTCTACAAATTGACTCAACTCACCTTTTCCTCCCATGGCTTTCATGACCTGCTATGTGGGACTGCATAATGCAGCCTTCCACTTTTGATGGTTTCCTACAACACAACAGGATCCATTAGTGAACAAAACATAATGCTTTTCATCTTCCGATAATACATGGATTATAGATGTCCAACCTTCTGCGGAACTAACACATTGTGCTGGTTTGATGGCAGTGGTTGCTAGTCCCAGTGAGTTCTCAAGGTGTTTATCAAAGATTTTTGATGAAATATTACCATGAAATATTATGAAATACCATGAAAAAAAGGATGTTTTTTTAGAAATCTCAGAACCCATTCGCAAATTTCTTTATCAAAATGGAAAACACAGCTGTGTATTTTTCACTGTTGACTCTGTTTAGCCAATGTATTCAACACACATGAAATTACTTGCCATAACCTGAGCTTTCTTCAGTGACATTATATTTGTTATCAGTACACCTCTAATGAAAATGACATTGAGCCATATCTGTAGCATCAGCACTTCTTTCACCTACCAACAATTTTTTTCTGTTGAACTGGATATTGTAGGAACACTGTAAAACCCATAGTGGCAGAAAAAAAAATGAGCTGTGGTTGACATTCTGCATCTCTCAGAGCTGATGCAGAGCATGTAGGGCCTGAGTTCCTCATTGTATCAAGTCAAGGTCATCGCATTTTTAAGAACCTTTACCATTAGAGGTTGTATTTGCTTTTTCTTGTAAAACTGTTCTTCTGGAGATTGCATTCCATCCTGTTCTTTCTCTTTATACATGGAACATACTGGGCCTTTGTTAAATCTGCCACTCTGCTTTTTGGAGCTATGTGAATATATTATATATATATTATATATATATTTATATATATAATAATAAAACACAGGTTGGAACCCATCTGATACCCGCATACAGCATGATATAGTTTGGACATTGAAAGTTATGCCCCAGAGGGAGCTGCTAATTTTACAGAATTACAGTGATTTTTAAGCAGACTTCCAGTCTATATATATATATGCATAAAATAGTTACTGTTATTTCTCTTTTGCTTTCCATTCCTAGTACATCATTTTTATCTCAGCCTACGAGTTCTGTTTTAGAAGACATGTCCTGATCTGGGCAATGCCAAAGAGCTACAATTTACTGCACTGTATTGGTGTCTAGCCTGAGCCTAGCAGACACTGTTCAACACCCTCAAAGGGACGAAACAACCTCTGGATCTGAGCCAACCTCTACAACAGGCCCTGCAGCTGAACCAGAGAACCAGCTTGTACCAGTATCCTTCACCTCTGTCCACAAGCAGAAAGAATGGAAGCAAAAGTCAACTCTTTTAGTAAGGAAGAAGAAAGGAGATGAGGAAGGCAGCTCCATAATGAGGCCATCATGAGAGTGGGAGGAAGAGGTGGAGGTTATAAATGAAGCAGTAAGCAGCCGATGCCTATCCCTAGGTGAGCTGTGAGATGTGCAGATAGATTTCAGCTGTTCTCCAGGCATCACATTGTTATCTGGCTGTTCTGATTCTAGGTTGTCAGGGCTGATAGCATAGATTTAGGAGCATGAAAGCCAGGCAGCTGGGATCTCTCTCCAAAGAATGGGGCATTAACTAAACAATTGCAAAACCTGGAAAATCTCTTTGTCTCTGAACATGGCTTCTGTTACCTGTGAAGATAAAGCATCCTTATAAGGAAGTATTAGAAGTAAGTGTTCTTCTGCTCCAGAGAATATATAGTGGCTATAGGCCATGTACCAGCCTGTGATTTTACCTACATAACCATGGAGATGATAGGAGGAAGTGGGATGGAAAACCTACCTCGGCCCTAGAGGCATGGGTATGTGTGGAACAAGGATAAATCAAAAAAGAGGGTACTTTCAGGAAAATGGCTGCTCTAGTTTCTGGTGGGTTGTTCCCCAGATGAAGTAGATCTTATTTCTGAATTTGATAATGAATCTTTCACTTTGCATTCACGATAATTGAGTAACACATACAGCAACCAGAACTACAGGGGCCCTGCCTCCAGCAATTTTGAGTTTCAAACTCAAAACTCGTCAGGCACTGGAATGGGCTGCCCAGGGAGGTGGTGGAGTCACTGACCCTGGAGGTGTTCAAGGAACATTTGGACATTGTGATGAGGGACATGGTTTAGTGAGAACTATTGGTGATGGGTGTATGGTTGGACTGGGTGATCTTGTGGGTCTTTTCCAACCTTGGTGATTCTATGATTCTAGACAGTAGACCAACCTTCCTCTGACCGTGGCCTCAATTTTGACATGTTTTGCGTCTACCACATCTGGTCTCTCCTGCCAGGTCTGTCCACCTCTGGCCACTGCCATCAGGACATTTTGTTTCCAACGTCAACCACCAGATCTACCTGTTTCTGGCCCCAGTTGCCAGGCCTACACGCCTACACCCACATACATCTTCCTAACACAGATGCAGCTGTCACATCCACTGTCTCAACACCCTGACTGAAAATGAGATACTAGCAATATATGGGGGGGTTTAGATGCTTCAAAAGTTGTTGGTACAAAAGCACAGCACCTCTTAACACCATGAGTATCTGTGCTATGTTGGATATTCAATCCACGTCATTCAACTGATGCTACATGGAGTAAGTGAGTAGCACTAATTAAGCAATGAGCTCGAATGATGAAACCCAACAGCCCAGGTGTATGGGGCTGCTGAATCATGGCCTGAACCTCTGATTGATCACCTGAGGCAAGCAATGAGTGAGCCACGGGAGCACAGGTGAAGGCAAATCACCTGTGCTGCAGGAAGGGGGTGGAGCCTGGCTCCACCTCTCCTAGACCCATTTAAGAGCTGACTGCCAGTGCAGAAGGATCTCTCTGGAGATCCGCTCCATTGGAGTTCATCTTGCGAGCCCAGGACAGGGTGAGTGACTTTCTCTCATTACTCCAATATAAATTATATTAGCCAAGCTCCTGGATATACATCACCCCCCCCATCTATATATCCGTTGATTATTCAATTGGCGAGCCAGGCAGGCCAAATCTACTTTACATTATGTCTTTCTTATGAAGTTTCTATAAATGGGTCGAGGGAGAGAACACCATTCCCCTTGATAAAATGATCCCTGGGCAGATCCCAGGGTTTCTGGGATCTCCTTATTATCAACTGGCAACTATAATTGAGAAATGGGGTCCCCTGTGTACTTTGGGGAATATTTCCTCAGTATGCTTAACAGAATACTTTCAGGGACTGGACAAAGATAACTACGAAAGAAAGGCAATGGCCACTGCATGGCCACTGTTAAATGCTTTAAATCAAGCAGAGACAAGATCAGATAACTTAGAAAATGAAAATCAGCTATTAAAGCTTGTATTGACAAATTGGAGCAAGAACTTAATGTATTGACGGGGAAAAAACCAATTTTACAGTTTCTAGGTCAGGTCCGTAGTATTTCAATAGATGATAGTCATACCTCTGAAGTAGCGGACCTGGTTCAAGAGGAAAGCAGGAGTTCCAAGTCAGATCTAGAGGTTCCATTTATGGCGGATCCCCTGGAACTCTGTCCTATTATAACTCAAAAAAACAAAAAAGGTACAAGATAGACCAGCAGGGGTGCCCCCTGACCAATGGCCCCCTGCTGAAACGCATTTGCATGTGACAGCCAGGCCATACACTCCAACTGAATTAATGGACATGGTGCAGCGATTTCGGCAGAGGCTGAGAGAGAGTATACCTGCATGGCTGCTCAGGTTATGGGATTCAGGAGCAGAAAGTGTTATGGTTAATGGGCTGGAAATGGCAAAGCTGACCATCGTAACATTACACCCTGCTGTCAGGCAGAGACTATACTCTGCTGTCCAGTATACTAATGAGAACCACTCAATAATAGATTGGTTAATGGCAGCATGCCGGATGGTCTGGCCAAATAAAACAGATATTCCCTTAAACATAGGACTATGGTCCTCCATGGAGGACCTTCAAAATTACATTCGTGAGTTAGGCATGAGAGAAGCAATATATGAAGACTCGTATGATAGCCCGGATATGATCGCGGGCATGCGAGATTTAATTTTACAACAGGCCCCTTCCCACCTGTATGGGACCTTAGTTTCGATATTAAACCCTCTGGTGACCTCGGAAGCTGTAGTTCAGCAGGCTGCTCAGATAGTAGCTGATCTGGGGGAGACAGAACGTCTGCGGACTAGGCACAACATTCGGATGTTAGAAGAAGCTGAGGTCCTGCCGGTGACTAAAACCAAGACGCCGGCTATTTGAACTCCTCGATCAGGACCCATAAGGGTTTCCTGAAAACAAATGTTTAATGACCTAATTCGAGCTGGGGTCCAATTTGCTAAGATTGACCGCCAGCCCAACCATGTCCTTCTCCAGCTTTGGAGGCAGCTAAAGGACAATCAAAAATTTCAAAACTATCCCTAAGAAATCAAGGGTAAGAATTATAGAGAGGATACCAACAACAACATGGAACCTAGAAGACTTCATTGTTCCTAATAGGAAAAAAAAGCTGCCTCAAGTGTCTCGGGCCACGATGCCTGAGCCATCGGAAGCAAAAGAATTGGCCCTAGCACAGTTCATGGCGTGACAGGGGATGTTAATCCCCCTAGGGCCTCCAGACGGGACCGGAGGCCCTATGTAGAATTAACGATTTATTGGTCCCAAAAAAATATTCAGAGAGTTATGGCATTAGTGGACACTGGAGCAGAAACATCAATCATTTACGGAGATCCAAACAAATTTCATGGAAACAGAGTGATGATTGGTGGTTTTGGGGGACAAACTATTCCTGTCACCCAAACATGGTTAAAACTGGGGGTAGGGCGTCTCCCACCCCAGGAGTATAAGGTATCTATTGCCCCAGTCCAGGAATACATCTTGAGCACAGATATTCTATGCGGTCTGGCTCTTCAGACAACCATGGGAGAGTTCAGACTCTGACAGAGATGTATTAGTATCCGGGCGGTGCAGGTAATATTAAGAGGCCATGCGAAACATGGGCCAATTTGCCTGCCAGAACCGCGCCGGATTACTAATGTGAGACAGTACAGACTCCCGGGTGGGCAGGACAAAATATCAAAAACGGTGCAGGAATTAGAAAAAGTGGGCATTATAGGACCTGCCCACAGCCCATATAATTCCCCCATATGGCCAGTGCGAAAGTCGGATGGCACGTGGAGAATGACAGTAGATTACAGGGAATTAAATAAGGTCACGCCGCCTATTCATGCAGCCGTACCCAATATTGCTTCCCTAATGGACACGTTGAGTAGGGAGATAAAAACCTATAATTGTGTCCTAGATTTAGCAAATGCATTCTTCAGTATCCCAATTACTGAAGAATCGCAAGATCAATTTGTTCACATGTGGAGGAAGGCAGTGGACCTTTCAGGTCCTGCCACAGGGGTACGTGCATTCACCAGCATATTGTCATAATCTAGTGGCGCGTGACCTGGCCGATTGGAAAAAAACAGATAATGTTAACTTGTATCACTATATTGATGATCTCCTGCTGACATCCAACTCACTGGAGGCAGTAGGACAGGTGGCGGATTCATTAACCGCCTGTTTAGAACAGAGTGGACGGGCTATAAATCCCCAAAAGGTGCAAGATCCGGGCCTGTCTGTAAAATTCCTGGGGGTGGTTTGGTCAGGAAAGACCAAAGTACCGCCCAGTGCTGTCATAGGTAAGGTTCAGGCGTTCCCAGTCCCTACAACATCGAAGCAGCTGCAAGAGTATCTAGGTGTATTAGGTTATTGGCATTCTTTTATACCTCACCTAGCGCAGCTGCTAAGACCACTGTATAGACTCACAAAAAAAGGGGCAGCTTTGGGATTGGGGGAAAACAGAACAGGATGCTTTTCAACAGGCGAAACTGGCAGTTAAACAAGCCCAGGCATTGGGTATATTTGATCCTACCTTCCCAACCAAGTTAGATGTTCACATCACTCAAGATGGCTTCAGTTGGGGCCTGTGGCAATGCCAGAGTTCTGTTCGGACCCCCATTGGTTTCTGGTCTCAGGTTTGGCACGGAGCAGAAGAGAGATACAGTATGATTGAAAAACAGTTATTGGCTGCCTATTAGGCACTGCAGGCAGTAGAGCCAATAACTCAAACAGCTGAAGTTATAGTCAAGACCACTCTGCCGATTCAGGGGTGAGTAAAAGATCTGACCCACCTTCCTAAAACAGGGGAGGCCCAAGCACAAACAGTGGCATGATGGGTCGCCTGTCTCAGCCAAAGGAGTAGTCTGTCTTCATCCCCTTTGAAAGAAGAACTTCAGAAGATCCTAGGCCCACTAACATATCACAGTGATGCACCGAAAGGAATACTGGTCGCTCCACCGCAGAAGAATCCTGTTCAGGAGGGAAAATACCCTATCCCTGAAGATGCTTGGTACACAGACGGATCCAGCAAGGGCAATCCGAGCAAGTGGAGAGCAATAGCATACCATCCTTCTACTGAGACAATCTGGTTTGACGAGGGAGATGGTCAGAGCAGCCAATGGGCAGAACTGCGAGCTGTGTAGATGGTTAAAACCAAGGAACCTGGTGATGGTATCCTGAACATCTGTATGGATAGTTGGGCTGTGTACTGAGGGCTCACTTTGTGGATTGCACAGTGGGCCACCCAAGAATGGACTATCCATGCCCAGCCGATCTGGGGCAAGGATATGTGGTTAGACATATGGAATACAGTCAAACACAGGACTGTACGTGTCTACCATGTTTCTGGTCATCAGCCCCTACAGTCACCGGGAAATGAAGCTGACATGCTGGCCCGAGTTCGATGGATTGAGAATTCACCATCCGAGAACATTGCCCATTACATCAGAAGCTACGGCATGCGGGACAAAAGACAATGTGGGCAGCTGCTAAAGCATGGGGACTGCCCATACAGCTACCTGACATCATCCGGGCATGCCGGGATTGCAACGCTTGCTCAAAGATGAGACCGAGACCACTGCCCGAAACAACAGCTCATCTTGCTAGAGGACATAATCCTCTCCAGCGATGGCAGGTCAATTATATCGGGGCCCCTTCCTCGGTCTGAGGGGGCGAGATATGCCCTGACCTGTGTTGACACTGCAAGTGGTCTACTGCAGGCCTATCCAGTACCGAAAGCAAACCAGGCATATACCATCAAGGCACTCACAAAACTGATGTCTGCCTACAGGACACCTCAAGTCATCGAGAGCAACCAAGGAACTCATTTTACTGGTGCACTGATACAACGCTGGGCAGAAGAAAATAACATCGAATGGCAATTCCACCTGCCATATAATCCGATGGGGGCAGGCCTCATCGTACGTTATAACGGTATTCTTAAGGCTGCCCTGAAGACAGACTCCCAGTCACTGCAGAGGTGGACTAAGAGACTGTATGAAACCTTGTGAGACCTGAATGAAAGACCCCGAGATGGTAGAGCCAGTGCCCTGAGAATGTTGCAGACAACATGGGCCACCCCGCTTAGGATCCAAATTACGGGCACTGATCATCAGGTAAGACCCCAGATTGGTAATGAAAATAATCTTCTGCTCCCTGCCCCTGAGAATTTAGATCCTGGCACCCACAGAATAAAATGGCCATGGAAGGTGCAGGTAGGACCCAAGTGGTGTGGCCTACTTGCACCTTGGGGGAGATTGTTGGAGGTGGGAGGCTCAGTAGTCCCTCCAGTAATAGGTACATGGCCTACTGATGTTGTGGTCAACACTCCGATCTTCATTGCTAAAGGGACTCCCATCATGTCCCTATGGCAGATCAGGACACCTCCTTTGGTGCCTGATTTTTATTATGCAGCCACAAACATCCGACCAAAAAGTGTGGTGCACGCTGCCAGGATGTGCCCCTGTACAAGCGGAAGTGTTGACCCAGGATAGAAACACGGCCTGTATTTTGCCCTGGAGGGCAGATCTTCCCCTCCTGGTACCTCTGAAACATCTGTATTTCTCCCTGTGAGTCTTTGAGCCTTCAGGATTACCGGAAGGAATGAAATGTTATCAAAACGTTCCAGTGTTACTGTCAGATCATGTGTAACACCTGGTGAAGGACTGCATGGGACTGATGGAACATAGGACAGACCTGCACCTCACGACCATATGCCTCCGGTAACATCATCGACCGCTGGCCCATAGAAGGATGTCAAATTTCACCAATCGTCACTCATCTTGAAATTTAACAACATGTGTCACGATGAAATTGTATAAGCGTCACGGTGTATTGGATCTCTGTATTAGGGAAAGCTCACCCTTTTAGTAAACAAAATCATTGGTTCATGCTGTGAAGGGGTGGAGTGTATGGGGCTGCTGAATCACGGCCTGAACCTCTGATTAATCACCTGAGGCAAGCAATGAGTCAGCCACGGGAGCACAGGTGAAGGGAAATCACCTGTGCTGCAGGAAGGGGTGGAGCCTGGCTCCACCTCTCCTAGACCCATTTAAGAGCTGACTGCCAGTGGGGAAGGATCTCTCTGGAGATCCGCTCCATTGGAGTTCATCTCGCAAGCCCAGGACAGGGTGAGTGACTTTCTCTCATTACTCCAATATAAATTATATTAGCCAAGCTCCTGGATATATATACATATAGTGTGTGTGTGTGTGTGTATATATAATGTGTGTGTGTGTATATGTGATGTGTGTGTGTGTATATATAATGTGTGTGTGTGTATATATAATGTGTGTGTGTGTGTGTGTATATATAATGTGTGTGTGTGTGTGTGTATATATAATGTGTGTGTGTGTGTGTGTTTATATAATGTGTGTGTGTGTGTGTGTGTATATATAATGTGTGTGTGTATATATAATGTGTGTGTGTATATATAATGTGTGTGTGTATTTATAATGTGTGTGTGTAGTGCGCGTGTGTGTAGTGCGCGTGTGTGTAGTGCGCGTGTGTGTAGTGCGCGTGTGTGTAGTGCGCGTGTGTGTAGTGTGCGCGCGTATATATAGTGTGTGGGCGTGTATATAGTGTGCGCGCGTGTTTATAGTGCGTGTGTGTAGTGTGCGTGTAGTGTGCGTGTAGTGTGTGCGCGTGTGCGTGTAGTGCGCGCGTGTGTGCGTGTTGTGCGCGCTTGTGTGCGTGTGTGTGCGCGCGTGTGTGCGCGCGTGTAGTGCGCGCGCGTGTAGTGCGCGCGCGTGTAGTGCGCGCGCGTGTAGTGCGCGTTGTGAGCGCGTGTGTGCGCGTGTGTAGTGCGCGTGTGTGTAGTGCGCGTATATATAGTGTGTGCGTGAGTATGTATAGTGTGTGCGTGTGTATGTATAGTGTGTGCGTGCGTATGTATAGTGTGTGTGCGTGCGTATGTATAGTGTGTGTGCGTGCGTATGTATAGTGTGTGTGTGTAGTGTGTGTGTGTGTAGTGTGTGTAGTGTGTGTGTGCGTGTGCGTATAGTGTGCGTATAGTGTGCGTATAGTGTGCGTGTGTGTGCGTATAGTGTGTGTGCGTATATATATAGTGTGTGTGTGTGCGTATATATATAGTGTGTGTGTGTGCGTATATAGTGTGTATATAGTGTGTGTGTGTAGCGTGTGTGTAGCGTGTGTGTAGCGTGTGTGTAGCGTGTGTGTAGCGTGTGTGTGTATAGTGTGTGTAGCGTGTGTGTATATAGTGTGTGTAGCGTGTGTGTGTAGCGTGGGTGTGTAGCGTGTGTGATTAGCGTGTGTGTGTAGCGTGTGTGTGTAGCGTGTGTATATAGTGTGCGTGTGTGTATAGTGTGTATAGTGTGTGCTGTGTGTGTGATATAGTGTGCGTGTGTGTATAGTGTGTGCGTGTGTGTATAGTGTGTGCGTGTGTGTATAGTGTGTGCGAGTGTATATATATAGTGTGTGTGGTTAGCGTGTGTGTGTGTGTAGCGTGTGTGTGTGTATAGCGTGTGTGTGTGTGTAGCGTGTGTGTGTGTGTATATAGTGTGTGTGCGTGTGTTATAGTGTGTATATAGTGTGCGTGTGTGCGTGTGTGTATAGTGTGCGTGTGTAGGTGTGTGTATAGTGTGTGCGTGTGTGTATAGTGTGTGCGAGTATATATATATAGTGTGTGTGCGTGTGTTATGGTTGTGTGTGTGTGTGTGTTGTATAGTGTGTGTGTGTGTGTGTTTAGTGTGTGTGTTATATAGTGTGTGTGTGTGTGTGTGTATATGTGTGTGTGTGTGTATAGTGTGTTGTGTTATGGTGTGTGTGTGTATATAGTGTGTGTGTGTGTATAGTTGTGTGTGTGTGTGTGGTGTGTGTTAGTGTGTGATTAGTGTGTGTGTAGTGTGTGTTGTGTTTGTGGTGTG
Source organism: Meleagris gallopavo (assembly GCF_905368555.1). Taxonomy (NCBI): domain Eukaryota; kingdom Metazoa; phylum Chordata; class Aves; order Galliformes; family Phasianidae; genus Meleagris; species Meleagris gallopavo. Next base: position 8,616,752 of record NC_139410.1, read on the forward strand.
TGTGTGTATAGTGTGTGTGTGTGTTGTGTGTGTGTGTGTGGTGTGTTGTGCGTGTGTGGTGGTGGTGTGTGTGTGCGTGTGTGTGTTGTGTGCGTGTGTGTGTGTGTGTGTGCGTGTGTGTATAGTGGTGTGGTATTGTGCGTGGTATGTGCGTGTGTGTATAGTGCGTGTGTGTATAGTGCGTGTGTGTGTGCGTGTGGGTATAGTGCGTGTGTGTATAGTGTGCGTGTGTGTATAGTGTGCGAGTATAGATTGTGTGCGTGTATAGTGTGCGAGTATAGTGTGTGTGGGTATAGTGTGCGTGTATAGTGTGTGTGTATAGTGTGTGTGTATAGTGTGTGTGTTGTGTGTATAGTGTGTGTGTGTGTAGTGTGTGTTAGTGTGTGTGTGTGTGTTATAGTGTGTGTGTGCGTGTGTTATGTGCGTGTGCGTGTGTGTATAGTGTGTGTGTGTGTATAGTGTGCGTGTGTGTATGTGTGTGTGTGCGTGTATATATAGTGTGTGTGTGTGTGCGTTTTAATATAGTGTGGTGTGTGTGCGTGTATATATAGTGTGTGTGTGTGCGTGTATATATAGTGTGTGCGTGTGCGTGTGTATATGTGTGTTATAGTGTGTGCGTGTGTGTATAGTGTGTGCGTGTGTGTATAGTGTGTGCGTGTGTGTATAGTGTGCGTGTGTGTATAGTGTGCGTGTGTGTATAGTGTGTGTGTGTGTGTGTGCGTGTGTATATAGTGTGTGTGTGTGTGTGT